>NW_021444228.1:0-1387 GCF_001605985.2 Dendrobium catenatum
ATCTAACTAGGGGAACTAGCCAAGGAGATAGTCTTCCCGAATTCCTATGGATTCGGCAAAAGCTATATTTTGTATGCAAGGATGGTGCGACGAGGGGCTTGCTCCACCACTAGCGGATCTAATCCTAAGGAAAGGAAGCACGGGGACTCACACCTAACCTTAAAGAAAAGAAAGTTTTATTTTGGTTTTGAATTTGAATGATTTTTTAATTTTGGGTTTTGATTGGATTTGACATGATTTGAAGTTGATTGAAAATGTGATTTCATATAGAGGTCTGAATTTAGAGGATTTTGAATTTGAATGCGTTTGAATTTGAAGATTGATTTGAATTAGGTGAATTTAAGTTTGAAGTGTTTTGAATTTGATTTAGTTTTGACACTCATTTAGCATGGTGCTTCCTGAAGAGCCGTCCCGACATTTGAAATTATTGGGTGGCATCCTTCAGAGTTGATCAGTTAATGTTTGAAATTTTCTCAAAGATCATCTCTATGACAAAAAGGACAGTCTTGTATTGGTTCAAACTCCTCCACCGATCTCTCGGTAGGCTAAGATATACATCCAAAGAACCTGGACCAAGTCTCCTACTTGGAAGGTTCTAAGTCGCGCTATCTTATCACAAGCTTGAACCGGTTAGGCTTTGTATGATTCTGAGTTTTCTTGAGCCTTAAAGAAAAAAGCTCTGCGAGGCCTCGAACTCCTCAAATTGGAGTCGGGCACTCTGCTCAATCGTGGATTGATTTCGAACGGCAATTCCCAGCATTACAAAACACTCCTCTACTGGTGGGGTTGATCTTGGACCTAGTATAGAGTGTAATTTTGTTGAAAAGACCTTAAAAGAGGAGATGCCTACACGTAAGGACTTACACATTCCTCAAGGACAGGATTTGATTTCTTATTAGGAGAAGATTATTCATTCATTTTATTAAAAATTTTCCTCTAACCATTTGGACCCTGTCGAAATGACTTGTGAGAACAAATTTGCAAGTGCAATGAGAAGTAGAGTTGACTCCAACTAAATTAGGAGGATTTAAGTTTTGTTGACCCAGACCAAGTTTCGTAGAAACTAAACTGGGGTCTCCCTTAAATAAATTTTGAATTAAAATTAACTTCAAAAGATTTGAGTTAAAGAGAGAAATTTGACCTTTTCAATTTTCTTGCACAATTTTCTTCTATCTGATAGATAATTTATGCATGGTGAAGAATCTAGATTCAAGATTTTCAAAGTCAAGTATTTAAAGGTGATTGATTTTTTTTTTTAGATTTAAGGATTTAAAGGAAGGAAGCCATCTTACTCTTCTTCTCTATTTTTTTTTTGGTGATGCAGTCTGCATATATTTTGACTTTCGGTACACTTTATGTATTTCTTTATTCTTGGCGCATTCGCGCA
>NW_021444229.1:0-33105 GCF_001605985.2 Dendrobium catenatum
ATTCGTGCTGATTCGAGCTCGAATTGGATTTAATGAGGTTTGATTAAATTGATCAAAGGCCCTCAAGGGCACTCAAACGAAAATTGAGGTCAACAGTAGTAGCCTCAAATCTAAGATCTAAGGTGGGTTTAGTGTTCTACCCAACACTAACACCCGTGTCCTAACTAATATAATCTGGGCTTATATCCTTCCTGAATAAGAAATCCAGCTAACCACCTAAACGCATAAAATTTATAATATCCAAGTATTTATAAAAGATATGTAGGTAGGCTGGTATTTTTGGAAGTAAGGCTAACATCTAGAGAGTTTTCTAATTAGTCTTAGACTTATGTAAGGTGAATGCTTCTAGAGCTAATACAATTAAAATTTTAATTAGTTAGTTTTAATGCAATGCATGATAGTTAAAAATCTCCAAATCAAATATACATGAGATTTTAAAAATAGGCTTACATTTTTTTTTTGAAAAGACTAGGCTTCCCCATGTCTGGCATCTCATCCTCATAGGCTAAATTATTCGGACTCTACCCGTAGGCGGGTAAATGTCTTATAGCAAGGAGAAAGGGAGATGCATTAATATGTATGTGACCCCGAATGGCTCCCACTATTCATTAGGTCATTAAGTTTTTAAGTTATTTAAATCTTAAAATTTTGAATATTAATTATGAGTAGAAAAATAATTTTATACTAGATAGCCTAGTAAAAATAGGCCAAGCATATGCAAGAAAAGAAACTTAGAAAAAGCATGTAATTTCTAATGTGCAATCAATAGTAACACATCAATATAAATCTAAAAAAAGTGAAGTAAGAAAGTCCACGGCAAGTGCCATATAAGTACAACCCAACATATGCAGAAAACTAATAGTAGGCAGGCCCCACCGACAATAACCTAGATTTTAATTCTAATGAATGATGCAAGTATTAAAAGTCTTGCATTTCATCTTCAAGTCTCCTTCTTCAAGTAGATCATCCTTCTCTAGATCATCTCCCTTTGAATCATCTCCTTCGGGCTCCGTTTGGTTCGTCCTCCAGAAGGGTACCCAAATGACTAAAAAATTCCCAATAAAGGGCATTTCTTATTCTCTTTGGGTACCAAGTGTTTAAAATGTCAGATTTTTAAAGGCTTTCACAACTCAATATATAACAAATTATATTGCATTATAAAAAGAAAAATTTAGACCCGGATTGAACCTGCATGGTTATCCTAATAAAAACAACCCAAGAAATTCATATATCACATCCAAGCAATTTATATACGTGTAGAAAAATAAATACACTTGGCCATGCTCTTTTAAATTTAAGCGGACTAAGCAGTCACTAGAGCATCTGCAAAAAACATTGGTAGTATTAAAGCTTTAATTATTTCTACCCCTTAATTTTAGCGTTGCATGAGCATGGCCACCTGCATAAGACTAGATTAATATAAAAGTTCCCCTAGCTCATGGACAATCTATTGCACAAATCATAGCATAAGAAAAATATAGAAAGCACAATAATAAGGTAAACAATCATCACAATAAATTAGAACAATCAACCAGCACTCATGCCACACACAATCGCATCACATCACAGAAGAAGAAAGAGATAAAACACCGGCCCTAGTCCTAGAGCTAGAAGTGGTGCCATAGTAAATAATTTTAGCTGTGTATAATAGGCTTGTGTGGCTTTAGGTAGGTCTTATGTTGGGTTATTAGTTCAAGTTACTTTTTATTAGAGTTAGTTGAAGGCCAGCAAAGAAAATTTGATTAAGGTTTAAGTATTAATGGATTATGGTCCATTTTTAATTAATTTAGTATATGGGTCCATTTTAATTCTTTGGGTGGTGATCTTTAAAGTTTAAATTATATTAGTCAATTTTGGAAGGTCTCGGGTCCTCCTATATGCTAGGCTAAAAAGATCCAAAATGTCATTATTGGAAACAGGTTAAGTTTCGGGGTCCTAAATTTTTATTTAAATATTAGGCCATAAGGGAAGTAATTAGGCTTTGATTTTGCTAGATTTGAATTTTTCTAGGCCAAGATATGAATTTTAGAAGTTTTAGGCAATTAATGAATTATTAAAATTAGTTTAATTAAGGGCATTTTAGGTATTTTGATCCAAATCAACTCCAAACTGATTGTAATCATCCCAAAAGGTTAAAAATGATCTAAAAAAGTGTCCCCAAGTGTTTGGGGAAAATTTAGAATTTTTAATAATTTTTAATTATTTAATTAAGGCAAAAAGATATTTTTTAGTTAAAGTTAAATTAGGGTTTAGATTAAAGTCCAATTAAGGGGCCCTAATTATCTTAGATGAATATTTAAATTAGAAAGAGTATGAGCTATTATGAGAAATTTTATGAGTTATAATGAATTTATTATAATGTTTTGAAGTTATCAGGGCCTAATTAACTCGTAAATTAGGGTTTGTTAATTAAGGAGTTTAAAGACTCCTAAAAATTCTGAATGGTTCTAGATGTCACTCAGTTTAAGTTTTCAAAGTTTCATCTCAATCAGAGATCTATCCCTCTACTAAAACTTTTTTTCTATGTTTGCTAGATGTGTCCTTAATTATTATTATTATAGTGTCACTATGTTAAATTGGTTTAAAATCAAAGTTAATCACTAACCCTTGAGGTAACATATTGGGAATGCATAAAAAAATAAACACACCATTCCTAAGATCTAGGAGGTCTTAAGCTAAGTGCTTGTGCGTCCTACACATGCAAAAGATGGTAAAAATAGTAATTAAGCATGGTTTACGATATAATTAGTGGTTGATTAAAACTCAACCACTGACTAATTTATCCCCCATGGGTGATAATCATAAGTACAAAAATATTTAAAATTTTATGCCAAAGATCTTTTGAAATTAGGGATTTAATTATAAAGGTAATTTTAAAATATTTAAAATACCTATAAATATAAAAAATTTGGAAAAATATTGAACCGGTCGGACCGGCTGGTCCGGTCCGGTTTTTAAAGAATTGAGAATAATAATAAAATAAAAAAAAATATTTAAAAAAGAAATCTCACAATTTTGTGAGATATTTCAATTACCTAAAACTAATTATGATTTAAAATAGACATTACTAAAAATAATTATATAATATTTCTTAAGAATTAAATATAAAATTAAAATATTTATTCAAAATGCATCAGATATTTCTCTGAAATAAAACTTTATCCTAAAATAAGATTTTAATTTTAATATTTTAAATTATTTATAACTAATTATTAATTAAATATAAAAAATAATTTAATAATTAATATAATTTAACATCTAATTAATGTTTTAAAATAATATTATTTTTAAATTAAAGGAATTATTTTTCTAAAAATATTGATATGTAATACTTATAAATCTGATTTAAAATAATTAAGATTTATTTAAATTAAATAAAAATGGTGATCGACGGTGGTGGGACGCGTGGCACAAGCAGGTTTGCCATCGCACAATCATTGCTAATGATTGGCGGTGGTGTAGTAATGATTCCGTGTTACTTAGCCACGTCAGCACGAAATCTCGGTCGTTAGATCGGTGCAATAACGATATGGATGGCTAGGATCTAGTCGAACAAGAGATCTAAATGCGAGATCCATTTAGTGATTCGAACAAAACCACATAACGACGGGATCTCCACAATTGATCAGATGATCAACGATGGAGATCTCGTATACTTGAGGCCAGGGTGAAATCAAAGCCCTAACATATTTTTTGACGTTTTCGATCTCTTGATCGGATGGATGAAATCGATCAAAATTTTAAAACTATGATCTATACATGAACATAGATTGTGGGGAATAATTAGTTTGGCCTAAAACGTGCTTTTTAAAACACTAATTTACCCTAAGTGTCCTAGGCTAAGTTTAGTGTTTCACCTTGATTTAATGGACATATTGGACCATTTAGGGATTCTCTAAACTTATAGACTGTCAACGAATGAATTTGTAGAAGAAACCCTAAGCTCCCAATGCCTGGATCGCTCACAAATAGCTTTTGAAGGATTCTATACTTGGTCCACCGGAAATCTCATCACCGGCGAGCTTTGGCCGGTGGGTATTGCTTGGAAAAGATGGGAGGAGGTGGAATCAACTCTCACATGAAATCTCACAGCTTTTAGAGGCCTCGAGAGAGAGAGAAATCAAGAAAAGATCCCTAACACAAACCCTAAACTCATTATTTATAACCTTAGGCTATAGATGAACGACTAGGATAGAATTTGGATTCAAATAAGAGGGAAAATAGAGTGATTTGTTCATGGTTTAGCTTTAGGGAAGATTGAAATGAATTAAATGCATTAAATGGGGCTAATTTGGTCTCATTAGGTCAAATTTGACCAAGGGGGGCTAGGGTTGACCAAGTTAATGGTTGACTTGGCCAACCTAGTCAAATGGACCATATGGGATGAGGGTTTGATATCAAGATGGGTTTGAAATTGATTTGGGCTCAAAGGGTTCAAATATGGTTAATTTGGTTTGAACTTGTCAACTAGGTTGACCCAGGGCATGGGTCTATGCCCAATGGGTTGGGTCTTACCCATTGAGTCTAGGGGAGGTGAGAATTGAGCTAAGGGATGCATGAAATTGATTTAGAGCTAAATAGAAGGAATTTGGGTTAATTTGGGTCAACTGTATTGACCCAAGACTTGGGTCTGGGCTCAACAGATCTGGTTTGACCCACTAAATTGAAATGGGAGGGTCTTAGGATCTAGTTTGGTCAATTTGACCAAGTCAACCCTTTGACCCAGGTTTGGGTAAAAACAAGGTAAACAACAATTAAAATATAATAACCTGCATATGAGGATGGGCTAATGGAATTTCACTTAAAAAATAGTTTGTGGTGTTATTTCAGTTTTAGAATGTAATTAATTATCGATTATGTTGACGGACATAGGGTAATGACTCTTAATGATTATTGAAAGACACCTCTAATATTAATGATAATAAAATCATCATGATAATAAAGATAACAATGATGCAATGGATATAGATGAAAGAATGAAAATATCATATTAAAGCTGGATGTCCATAATAAATCATATATTATTACATACATGCATTACTAGTATTGACAGATGGAATTGATAGAAAGGATATCTTCTGGGTGGATACATGTACTGATCATATAATATATAAGATAGATAAGAATGATGATAATAACATTGACACCTATATACTTATGATTCATCTATATATAGATTTACACATGATTTTGGTTGATTCCGTATAGGTTGTTAAATCTAAGAAATTGTCCCAGGGCTAACCAAGAGGAGGGGGGTGAATTGGTAATTTAAAAATTCACTTGGATTTTTAATAGAAAACCAATTTTAATAATTTTTCAACATTGATTATCTTTTTGAAAAATCTTTTCAACCACAAATATCAAAGTGTATAAAATAAAATGAAATGATGAAATTAAAAATGACACAAAGATTTATAGTGGTTCGATTAAACATGACCTACATCCACTCCCTGAAGACTCCCTCTTTAGGTATGCACTCTCACGACATGGCGGAGAAGCCTTTACAATTCCTCTCTTCCAACAAACCCCGGTGTGGCAAAGAATCGTCATCCTTTCAAACTCTTCAAGTGTCACTAGAGAACCAGTACCTGTTCATACCCTCCAAGTGTCGGCAGAGAACCGTCATCGTTTAACACCCTCCAAGTGTCAGTAGAGTACTGTCATCTATTCACATCCTCCAAGTGTCGGTAGAGAACCGTCATCCTTTCACACCCTCCAAGTATTTGTAGAGTATCATCATCCTTTCACCCTCTAAGTGTCAGTAGTGTATCATCATCTTACTTCAAAGATCTTCCGTCGAGCAACTGGAAAGAAGAAAACAAGAGTTGCAAACTAAAACACAAATGTACTCTTTCACTTACTCTTGAAAAATCATGAAGAATAACTCTTTTCATGTCAGTTTTAAAGGATCTTTTATATGTAAGACATGAAAAACCATCTAGAAAAATAAAATTTTTTATTTTGAGCATGTACAATCGTATGTTCATATATACAAACAGTTCAAAAATTATTACGTACAAACATTTAGTGCATCTGTACGAAATGATTTCGTACATGATGATCGTCTAGTATGAACTAAGTTCATACTGTATGTATAGTTAGAAAATTTTTTATCTTCATCGGGAAGAAGAGAGAGCCCACATTTTCATACTCTAGATAACGTACGTACGAAGACGACATCATACCGTATGATCAATTTAAAAAATTTACAAGTTTATCGGGATGAAAAGGGACCCGTCCAATTCATACTCTGGATGACATACATACGATAATGACATCATACAGTATGATCAGTACAACAAATTTTCAAATTCGTCGGGATAAAAAGTGACCAATCTAATTCATACTCTAGATGACATACTTACGATGATGACATCATACAGTATGATCAGTTCAGAAAAATAATGAATTCATCGGGATGAAAAGGGATCCATCTAAATTGTACTCTAGATGACGTACATATGATGGAACTTCATACAGTACGATTAGTACTTAGAAATTTTTTTTTACATGCAGTTAGTTTGACTGCTTGTAAGGGAAAATAACTGAACAAATCATCCCACACAAAATGAGTTTGTACAGTACAATCAGTTTAAAAATTTTATAATTTTAAATACTCCCCTAGTGTGTGTGTGCACAGTTACTCAATTATAATCACACTCTCTTAGACTCAATAAAATAAAAAAATACAGATTTCATTTAAAATGAACTCTAATATAATTTGATTTAAAGTCTTTAATAATTTGGAGTATGATTTTCTTGAAATATTAATACACACAAATAATAAAAAAATACATCCAAAATATGTTAGGAGAAATTATAATTAAAACAATAATATTTGGAATCATTAAAAATATACATGTTGCATGAATCTTAACAATCACAATATTCATTAGAGAAAAATAAAAAATCATAACATTTAAATTAAAATATAACATAGACAAGAAGAATATATCAAGGTCATGAAGCAATCTAGATAAATAGATAAGAAGAATTATTGCAAAAGTGACAAAATAAAGATTAATTAAAATCAAATTCCAATACAAAATATAATTGAACATTAGATTGATTTCAAAATGAAGATTAAAGGATAGAAGAAAGAACATTATCAATACACTTGTTTGGCAATATTGTGCATCTTTTTAAATTTTTGTGGCACACTTTGTGCATCTTTTTCTATTTGGACTAATTTTATATCTTTTTTCATTTTGCAAACAATTATGCATTCTTTCAATTTTTTGTACACATTGCACATTTTCCTTTTTTTTAATATACTCTCCTTTTTTCACCTTTTTTATATTTGATCTTTCCAAAATCAATAATCTAAAAAATAAAATTTTCTATTTACAAAAATAATTATATTAAAAAAGAAATAAAAAATAATAAGATATCAAAATTATAATAATGATATTCAAATTATATTTACCTAAAAAGGCTATGAGATTGATATGATTAACTTGATAGAGTAATAAGTTAACTTAATTTTTTTTTAAAAAAATATGATTTCATAATAAAATTAAATTTGTAATGCATACTAATTTATAACACTTTTTAAATCAATTAAAACAAGCTTTTTATATAGACAAACTCACATTTCAAAGCTAAAAATAAAAGCATTAAATAAAACATGACAATTTTAATTATATCAAAAAGATTGGATACATTAAAGCAATTGATATCTATAATCATAACTGCTAAATATCATACCACAAACACAAGTCTAAACACAAAAATAAATACTACAAAAAGAAATAAATACATAAATCATCACATCATAGCATCATCAGGAAAGAACTGGCAAAAGAAACTACAAAGAAATACAAGTAAAATTTTGAAGGACCCTGATCTGGAGGAGGCTGGTTAAAGTCTGAGAAATAGCTATTCATTATAGCTATATTCATGTTCATCGATTCAAACTGTCCTGAAATTCACCACATATCTTGTTGATATACTGTACATCCTGTTGATTTAAATGAGTCTGAATTTGATCAAAACATTGATCAAAATAACTCTCTATCCGATCAAATCATTTGATAATCTCCTGAAAGTAATTCTGATCAGGTTCCTGAGTAGGTGTAGGTGCTCCCCCTTCTCCATCACTATTCTCACTTGAATTCTCATTCCTCTAAAAAAGAGATAAAAAAGAAGCATCGATGAAGTAGATTGATAATTCAGTGTGAATTTTAAGGTGAATAGTATTGTACTTATTTTCTAAAATGTAGGTCACTAGGTATCCTAGAGCAATATTTTTCTTCCTGTTATGACTAAGAAACTCAATTTTAGAAAGGTTATGATTATAATCCAAAATGAGTTGGGCCTCATCTATAGGTTGACCAACCATAATCAAATAGGTAACAGTGGAAAGAAGATGAGTCATATTTATGTGAACACCAGCCTTAGGAATAATTATAGTTCTTAAGACATACTAGATGATCCTAACATTTTGATCTAAAGTGTAGACTCTAGCTAAGTAACCAACTTGAGCTACACCTCTAAGAATTTTGTTTGTTTTAGACCAGTCATAATCGAATTTAGAGGTTAAAGAGTGTGCTCTAATCCCACAAGTCCTTAACTGAAGAAAGGTTCCAAAATCTTCCTTAGTGATCTCAATCCGCTATTTTTTAACAAATGAAGTTATCTTACTCTCATCCTCACTAAAACTCATATTTGCTAGAAAATAATTATAAGTTTCTTTTGTGGTAAGTATGAATCAGAATTAAAATGAAAGCGAACTGGGTTAAGGCAAAGAAAGGAATAATAAAAAAAGTGGATATCATCTTGAATTAGAAATCTTGAAGGATTGATTTTGGAGATCATATACCTACAGAAGGAATCCTTATTAGCTTTAGATAGGAAGTTGTCTTCACCACTCTTAGATGATGATACCTTAATTACTCTAGATCGCTTGCTAGAACTTATCATTCCTATTTAAATATTTTGCATTTAATTATGTTAAGTCACATTCTTCTACAGTCTAGACAACAAAAGGTGTTTCAACTCTAATGCCATATACTAGTCTAGTTGGCCTAGTATACTCTTCCTGAACTAAAATCCACATGCAATAATCAAGTTATTGAAGAAAAGTTGACATATGTATTTTTCAAAAATCGAAAGGGATATTATCAAGTAACGGAGGTTTAGTGATCGAATACCCTTCATGTGTATTTTAGTTTCCAAAAGTAGTCATTATCACTTTCAAAAAGTAGTCTAAACTTATAGTTTTGAAACAAATAAAGCTCTTATATCACTTTATTAATTCTGTATAGGTTGTTAAACCTAAGCAATTGTCTTAAGGCTAACCAAAAAGGAGGGGGGGGGGGGGTGAATTGCTAATTTAAAAATTCTCTTAAATTTTTAATAGAAAAGCAATTTTAATAATTTTCTAACTTTGATTATCTTTTTGAAAAAGCTTTTCAATCATAAATATAAAAGTGCATAAAATAAAACAAAATACATAAATTAAAAATGACACAAATATTTACAGTGGTTCGCTCAAATACGGCCTACATCCACTCCCTGAAAACTCCCTCTTAAGGTATTGCACTATTACCAAAGTGACCCTCATTTTTCCCCCATAGCAAGGCGGAGAAGCCTTCACAATTTCTCTATTCCACCAATCCCCAGTGTGATAGAGAACTATCATCCTTTCATACTCTCCAAGTGTCGGTAGAGAACCATCGTCTGTTCACACCCACCAGGTGTCGGTAGAGAACCATCATCTATTCACACCCTCCAAGTTTCAGTAGAGTACAATCGTCTGTTCACACCCTCCAAGTGTCGGCAGAGAATCGTCATCCTTCTATATCCTCCAAGTGTCGGTAGAGTACCATCATCCTGTCACACCCTCTAAGTGTCAACATAATACCATCGTCTTACTTCAAAGATCTTCCCTCGAGCAACTAAAAAAAAGAAATGAAGAGTTGCAAACTAAAATATTAAGAAATCCGTACGTACGAATATACTCTTTCACTTGATATGATGATACCTTTACTCTTCTCTTGCAAGAAACCTCTCTCAAACACTCTCCCAAATATACTCTTTCACTTGATCATGAAAAATCATAAAGAAGAACTCTTTTCATGTCAGTTTTAAAGAATATTTTACATGTAAGACACGAAAAGCCATCCAAAAAACTAAAATTTTCCATTTTGAGCGTGTACGATCGTATGTTCGTACGTACGAACATTACAAAAATTGTTGCGTAAAAACCTTTTGTGAATCTATATAAAATGACTTCGTACATGATGATCATCTAGTATGAACCAAGTTCATACTATACGAACAACTAGAAAATTTTTCATCTTCGTTGGGACAAAGAGGGGCACATTTTCATACTCTAGACGACATATGTACAAAGATGACATCGTACCGTACAATTAATTTAGAAAATTTTTAAGTTCGTTGGGACAAAAAAGGACCCATCCAATTCGTACTTTGGATGACGTACGTATGATGATGACATCGTACACTATGATCAGTTCAAAAAATTTTCAAATTCGTCGGGATAAAAAGAGACCAGTCCAATTCATACTCTAGATGATGTACGCTTGATGATGGCATCGTACAGTACGATCAATTTAGAAAACTAATGAATTCATCATGATGAAAAGGGATCCATCCAATTCATACTCTGGACAACATATGTCAAAAAGAGCATCGTACAGTACGATCAGTACTTATAAAAATTTTTTACTTGCAGTTAGTTTGACTGCTCGTAGGGGAAATAACTGAATAAATCATCTCGTATGAAATGAGTTCGTACAGTACGATCATTTTAAAAATTTTACAATTTTAAATACTCCCATATTATGTGTGTACGTGCATAATTGCTCAATTACAATCACACTTTCTTAGACTCAATAAAAAAAAATATAGACTTCATTTATAATAAACCCTAATCTAATTTGATTTGAAGTCTTCAATAATCTAGAGTATGATTTCCTTGAAATGTTAGTACACACAAATAACAAAAAAATAATACATCCAAAATATGTTAGGATAAATTGTAATTAAAATAATATTTGGCATAATAAAAAATATACATGTTGCATGAATCTTAACAATCGAAAAACTAAGTTTCAACAATCTCAAAAATTTTTGTATGGATGAGTTACTTTTTATTGTATTGATTTACTTTTCTATTACTTTTATTTTCCTACTAATAGCGATACAAATTATCGATACTTTTATAGTCTTAATCATATGTTGATTTACGTGTTTAAGTGTGATCATTCATGCTTTTTATTATTGATCATATTGGATCGTATTAGTGGTGACTGATTATTGTTGAGATTGAATGATATTTATTGGATTACTGCTAGGCTTTTTAGCTCATTATGTGAACTTTAAAAAAGTCTGGGAAGGGGTCAGGACTAGTTGGAGTGAAATTGATAGAGATCCTAATGCTTCATTTTATTTTTTATTTTTTATTTTTTTTCTTTATTCTTTGTACTGATCTCTTGATTATTGTAAATGTAAAATTTAGTTAATGAATGTAATAAAATATTTTGAGATATCAAACTACACTGATTTTTACCTCACAGTTCCTTTTTCCCGAGCCGCCTCTTTGGCGATTCTAGGGTTCCCTTTGGCCACTTACATGCGATCATTTTCCTTCGATTTTGCTCAGTTTCTCACCCATTTTCATTCTCTGGTGGCCCCTTCGGCTCTCCCCCCTCTTTTGGGGCTTGGTTTTTGGCGTGGATGGCTTCGTCCAATGCTTGGGGGAAGGCTTCCAGCCCGATACATGGAAAAAACAGGGGTTTTTTCAATCTTAATGGTGATGCTTCATCAAAATCTCCTTCGAGGTCTTTTAAAGATGTGTTAGCTGGTAACCCGATGCAAGGTGATAACGCTCCTATTTTTACTCAATCGGTTTTGAATGGTGTCCCGGCTGTGTTAATCACTGATGAAGATGTGCTTAAATTAGCTTCTCCTTTTCAGTTTACCCTCGTTGGTAAATTTACTTTACGCCGTCCAAATATGGACTCGATTCATAGTTTTTTCGCTAATCTTAAACTTACTGGATTTTATTCCGTCCGGCTTTTGGACTCGAGACATGTCGCGATTCAACTGTCTAATGATCTTGATTATAGTAGTGCTTTTGCTAGGAGATATTATTTTATCAATAATTGTCAAATGAGAGTTTTAAAATGGACCCCTTTTTTATATTCATGAAGAGTCCCCTATAGTTCCAATCTGGATTTCTTTTCCTAACTTGAGATTACATTTCTTTAATCCCCAAGTCTTGCATGCTATTGGTTTGGTTTTTGGCAGGCCCTTGCAAACTGACCAAGCGACTGCTTCCAGGACTCGTCCTTCTGTGGCTAGGGTGCTTGTCGAAGTTGATATTTCTAAGAAACACCCCAAAGAAGTTTGGGTTGGTTCAAAAGCGTTTGGTTATCTGCAAAAAGTGGAATTTGAAAAGGTCTCGGATTTTTGCTCTCACTGCAAGATTCATGGTCATGCAATTTCTGATTGTTTTAAACAACATCCTGAGCTTAAGAAAACTGCTAAAACTATGGATGATTTACTTCATACTCCTATTATTTCTATTTCTAATAACAAACCGGTCAATCCGGAGTTAAATGATGTGCTTCTAAACCAGGCTGAAGCTAGGACTAGCTCAAATGTGCCAGATAATAGAGGTGAGATGGATGATAATATGGGAGGTATGGATGTTGGTAAGGATACTGAAAATCTTCCAAATATTTTCATTTCTGTTAACTCTATGTTAAAAATTCCTGATGATGTTCAAGCAGCTGCAATACATTCTAATATTAATTTGGATTCTGATGTGAATGATACTTGTGAAGAAGGGGAAATTATTCCGACTGGTAAAAAGAAGGACAAACAGGTGTATAATCTGGAGCGTGGTAGCTCTTTACCTTCGGATTTAGATGGCTCTAAATAAAAAAAAATCGCTGTGGATGATTCTTTTTTAAAAAAATTAGAGGAGGAAAATTTTTCTAAAGTTACAAAAAAAGGGGGAAAAAATCCAAAGATGCTGGATCCTATACGCAGTACTCTACTAAAGCACAAACTAGTGCTAAAGGTTCTCAAGGTTAAGTCTCTTATTTGGAATGTTAGAGGTATTGGTGGGAAAGTTTCTAAAACTAGAGTTAGAAATATTTGTAGGATTCATAATATCCATTTGTTAGTTTTACTTGAACCTTTGATTGCTATGAGTAAACTTGATAATACTGCTTCTAAATTAGGTTTTGCTAATAGATTTGCCAATTGCTCCAATAAAATTTGGATATTTTGGAATAATGCTATTAAGGTGAGTATTATTGATGATTATGCTCAAGTTGTTCATACTTCCATATCTATATTTAGTTTTGAATGTAATGCCTCTTTTGTTTATGCTACTAGCACTAGAGGGGGTCGGTTGACCCTTTGGGATCAGCTTATGAATTTTTCTTCCTCTGTTTAGATGCCTTGGTGTATTGGAGGGGATTTTAATGTTATTTCTAATGCTATGGAAAGATTGAGTGGTAGCATTCCTAATATTAATGCTATGGAAGATTTTAATTAAATGATATCTACTTGTGACCTTCATGATTTAGGTTTCTTTGGTAATGCCTACACTTGGAATAGAGGTAACTTGTGGCAAAGACTTGATAGGATTTTATTTAATAGTAATTGGATTGCTAAGTTTCATATGACTCATGTTGAGCATCTTAGTAGGACTGCTTCTGATCATGCTTCTCTTTTGCTTTCTATCAATGCTAACCAGAAATTTATCCCTTCTGCTTTTAAATTTCAAAATATGTGGCTTTCTCATCATGATTTCCTTAATGTTGTTGAGAGAAATTGGCAGGCTCCTGTTTTTCCTAATAACAATATTTCGGGTATGGTCAGGTTATGGAACAAACTTAGTAGACTCAAGCAGGTGTTGAGATGAGCAGGTGTTGAGATGGTGGAACAAATATATTTTTAAAGATTTATTTGCTAACATTAAGAATGCTGAGAAAGAGGTGTTAGAACTTGAAAAAGCTTGTCAAATTAACCCTGATAGCTCTAATTTTGCTGATCTTAATGTGGCTAAGATCAATCTTATTACTTTGCAAGAACAAGAAGAGATTTATTGGCATCAAAAAGCTACTACTAAAATCACGGTTGATGGCGATAGAAATACAAAGTTCTTTCATGCTTTGGCTAATAAAAAGAAAACCAGGAATCATATATTCAAAATTTCTACTGATGATGGTAGAGTTTTGGATGAGGAGGAATCTATTTTAAATTCTGGTGTGGAGCACTTTAAACATATTTTTAATAGTGGTTTTGTCTCTTCTAATATGATTAATTCTCATATTGTCCCTTCTTGTATCTCGGAGGCCGATAATTTATTTCTTACTATGTCTCCATCTGATGATGAAGTTTGGAAGGTTATGCAGGAGATGAATATGGATTCTGTGGCAGGGCTGGATGGCTTTACTACTAAGTTTTTCATTAAGACTTGGAATATTACTAAAAAGGATATTATGGAAGCTATTTCTGAGTTCTTTTTGGGTAAGCCTCATACTAATTTTTTCTCTTCTACTAACATTGTTTTAATTCCCAAGAAAGAGGCGACCAATAACTAGAATGATTTTAGACCTATTAGTTTATGCTCCGTTTTTAATAAACTTATCTCTAAGATCATTGCTACTAGACTTGTTAATTTTCTTCCCAGAATAATCTCTCAAAATCAAACTGGTTTTGTGAAAGGTAGAAGCATCTTTGATAATGTTTTACTTGCTCAAGAGATGACTCACGATATCAATGTTAAAGTGAAGGGTGAGAATATTATTTTCAAATTGGACATTACTAAGGCTTATGATAACCTTTCTTGAAATTTTTTATACAAAGTTTTATCTCTCTTTGGTTTTAGTCAAACTTTCATTTTATTGATTAAGAACAGTATTAAGCACTGTTTTTTTCTGTTATTATTAATGGTAGAAGTAATGGTTTTTTTTAATTCTAGTCAAGGTTTGCGTCAAGGTGATCATCTTTCCCCTTCTTTATTCATTATTGTGGTTGACTATTTATCTAGGGGTTTGGAGGTTCTCTATAAAAAGTATCCAAATTTTCTCTATCATACGAAGGGTGGTATCCCCATTACTCACCTTAGTTTTGCCGATGATTTTATCATTTTAGCCAATAGTTCTTTGACTAATATTAGATATCTTGTTAACTATTTAAATGAGTTTCAAAATCTGAGTGGGCTTTCTATCAATAAAAATAAAAGTACTTTCATTGTTTCTAAAGCCACTAGCCATGGGAAAATTAATGAGATTAGAAGGATTTCTGAGTTCTGTTGCTCATCTTTTCCTTTCAAGTATTTGGGTACTCCTATTTTCAAGGGGAGGAAGAAAAGTATGTTATTTGAAGAGATGATAACGGTTTTTTAGTATAAAATTTCTAATTGGTCCTCTAATTTTCTCTCTTTTGGTGGGAGACTTGTGCTTATTAAACATGTTTTAAATTCTATCCCGATTTTTATGATTCACACTCTTAATCCGTCGCTTTCTATTTGTCTTAGGTTGGAAAGATTGATCAATAAATTTTTTTGGGGATTTAAGAATGATAAGTCTTGTATTATGTGGTCTTCTTGGAATAAAATGTGCGGTCCTTTCAATGAGGATGATTTAGGTTATAAGAGTTTTTTGGATATGGTTAAGTCTTTTTCTTATAAACTTTGGTTCTCCTTTAGAGCTAAGGTTAGTTTATGGTCTAATTTTATGTTTGCTAAGTATTTCAAAGTGATGCACCCTACTTTATGTACTTTTAAAAAATCTGATTCTTTTGTTTGGAAACGTTTATCTCAGATTAGTTGGGAGGCTGAACCTTTTCTCCAGTGGGGTTTGGGTAAAGGGGAGGTTTATTTTTGGCAAGATAATTGGCTTGGGCCGGGATCTATTGATAGCTTACTATCTTCTCATACTCTGATTTCTACTAAGGTTAGCTATTTTATTACTAATGGCAGCTGGAATGCCAATAGATTAAAAGAAATTCTGCCTTTTGATATTTTGCATCTTGTTTTGAACATTCCTTTGAATGTTAATGATACTGATTGCCTGCTCTTTAACAATTCTACCAATGGTAGATTTAAAATCAAAGAAGTGTGGGAGAGTTTTAGAATTAAAAAGGATGTTTCTAATGTTTATGGTTTTATCTGACATAACAATATTCCTTTATCCTATTCTATTCTTGCTTGGAGGTGCATTAAAGGTTTTCTTACGGTGGATGACCGCCTATATAATAAAGGTTTTTATCTCCCCTCTAAATGCTTTTGTTGTTCTAATATTGAGAGTATTAATCATGGTTTTCTTTTTGGTAATATTGCTCAAAAAGTGTGGGCTTATTATGGTAACATTGTTAATAAACCTATTCCTATTTATAATCCCATATCCATCAATTGTATTCAGGAGTTTTTGGCTGGTTGGATATCCACTAGTAAAGGTCATATTCTTAATCTCGTGCCTATGCTTATCTTATGGTTTATATGGAAAGGTTGTAATGATGCTAAGCATAATGGGATTAAGATGGAGGATAAGAGTATTATTTATAATATAAATCATAAACTGCTACAATTTTCTGTTGTCAAACTGATTTCGAAAAAAAAATTTATTAACTGTGATAGTTTGTGTGTGAGTCTTGGCATTCCTATCCATACTGAAGAGCTTATGAAAAGGGAAAGAATTGTGAGCTGGCTTAAACCGATTCCCCTAATCTGAAACTTAACACTGATGGTTCCGTGGATCTTATTTCGGCTGGGTATGGTGGGATTATTCATGACAATGTTGGTAATGTGATAGTGGCTTATGCGGGCCCTTTATCTCCGTGTAAGGTCATTTTCGCTGAATTTATGGGTTTACTTAAAGGTCTTTACATTTGTAAGAATAGAGGTTTCATTAACATTGAGGTGGAATTGGATGCTCTTAGTTTAATTCAAATTATCAATAATAAGGATGTGTATGTCCCTCACTTATTTTATATTATTAGAAAGATTCGTATGGCTCTCTCTACTTTTACCTACACTATGAATCATGTTCTTAGAGAAGGGAACGTGTGTGCTGACTAGTTAGCTAAAATTGGTAGTAAATTGGATGAGGAGAAAGAGTTTGATTTGGTTAATATTCCTCATATGTTAAAAGGTTTGGTGAACCTGGATAAGATGGGTTTGCCGTATATCAGATCTAAATGACTTTTTCTACCTCTGATTTTTTGTTTGGGCGTCTGTTTTGGCCTCTTGCCTGGGTGTTTCATTATTTTGTTCTTTGCAGCTGTTGTTTTTCTAGGTGGGGTTCTCTTGTGACTGAGGTCTGGGTGATTCATTGGCTTATCATTAGGTTCTAGGTGTTTTATCATTTGGTATTTGGTGATCAGCTTCTATCGTGCTTTTGGCCTGGGTGGTTGCTTCTTTGCAATATTTCTATGTATTTTTGGTGGAGATGTGTTAACTTAGGTTCTGTGATTCTTTATTATCTCAGTTTTGATTTTACTGATAAAGTTTGTTTCTACTGTTGGAAAGTTTTTCTTGATGAGGTTTTTGGTATACTTCATGCTTTCTCGGCTATGTGCTGTTCTCTAAACCCTTTAGGCTGGATTATTCTGGATGGATATGTTGGTGAGAATTTCAGTTTAAGTTATCAAATTAAGATTTACATTTCTAATAGTTTAGTCTATGTTATGTTTAATGTTTATTTTAAGAGAGTTTTTTGCAGGGAGTGTTCTGATTATAAAAGACCCAAGGTAAGTTTTTTTCACTCTAGTTTGCTAGTTTATATATTGTCCTTTTTTGCTTTTAATTTTTGCAGGAAGCTTGTGCTGAACAGGATCTATTTGAGCTTCCTTTTTTGGGTGCTGTTTTCTCTCAGCCCTAGTTCTAATTTAGATATATTTTGTAATTTTAGTAAAATGAACCACTCGCTCGTAGGTTTTATTTCTTTTTATCTTGTAGGTCTTTCGAGCATTAGTGAGCTGGAGGTTCCTTCTAAGGACCTTGTAACCGCTTTTTTTGGAAATTAACATGTAGGCCCCGCCGTGGGTTTAAACTAAAAAATAATAATAATAATATTTTGAGATATAGAATTTTAATTATTTCAGCTAGATTGATCTATATTGATGATTTATATAAACTATAATAAATAATTAAAAAGTTAAAAATAAGCAATTCTTTTACATTTGATTTTGGGGTATTACAATTTTATTGTTATTGTTATCGAGAAATAAAGAGAGTCGTCTAGTTGTTAGGGTAATGTTGACTCTGACACATGCAAGAAGGATGCATGTGACTTATAAAATCTAGTGTACATATAGATATACACTAGTAAAGCTCGATCACTTTAATTTTAGGAGTATTCATGTCATGCACATAGATTACTCTCTCGATGTTGAATCTCAATCTGACCTATCAAAATATCAGATGGGGTGGGTGGAGGTTATGCTTAGTAGTGCTTTAGATTCCCTTCTTGATTGTTTAATTCCATGAATTGAAATTATTGACCTCTGTGATTAAAAAAAAAAAAAGATGAATTGAAAATTTGTTAAAATGATTACTTGCTCGAAGCCCATCCCAAATCCTACAAAATTTTCTTGTATATTCGACACTGAATTATCGCTTCTCACATCTCTTCGAGCAGATCTCGTAGCTCATCCCGATCACATCTTCTGGTCTCGTTAAAATAAGAACAAATCCTTGATTCATTCGCTGTTGTTTCCTCACGCCCTCTGCTTCAACTTCTTCCATGCTTGATTCCACACATCATATCCAGCCCTTTCTCATGATATTCTCACACATTAAGCCTCTGCCTACAACTCCCCTTCGCATGCAATTAAGTACGTAAATCCCCGTTCAAAACTTCACGCAAGCCCAATCACTTTTGATTGAAGCCTTTAGTCTGTTCGGCCCGAACACCGTTGCTCCTCCGATTCCCTTCATATCAACTGACCAATCTACAAACAATCACAATGATTTTTTTGCAAATCCTCAGCAAACAACGATTGTTAATACATAACAAAATGCAAATACTTACTGTACTTAGTGCAACTTGCCCGCATATGACAGTGGAAGATTTGTAATGCATACATCGATTCACATATGATGACTAGTGACCTTTGGATATTTATTAACAATCTACATATGTATTTAATAAAACTTGTAATATACAACTCAACCTGTCTGTGAGCAATGACATCAAATGAGTTTGTGATGCATAAGTTCCTCTACGATCGGAGTTAGTTAATTTACAAATACCCATAGCATTTTTCATGGACACCAATATAAATGCAACCAAATGCATCAGTTTGCCAATTAACATTTATAAAAAGAAATTGATGACGAACACAACAACTTGTTCATCAACAAACAAGTGGAATTGGAAACAAATGTAACTCACCTGAAGATCAGTGTTAATTTATAAATGAACTGTAAATGCAACAAATTTCCCATACAACAAATACCAGTTGTCTTAAGGATGCATACAATATTCCTTATGAACACTGAAATACCTACAAGTAATAACAAAAGACTTGCAGTGCACATAATGGCCTCATCTGCAAGCAGTGTTAAGGAATGCACATTGAACATAAACCACCAACATATAATCGTTGATGTATTTCAAATATCAACTATTTGCTCACAAGTAGTGGATGTGACATGCTTAAAAGAAAAGTGAGAAAATCATGAAGAGGATAGTTTTCTTGCTTTCACTATCGACTAACTTATCAACAAACATATCAACTCGCCTGCAAACAATAAAGCATCCTACAGACATATATGATGTTGTATACAACAAATGCTGACACCTGCCAGCAATGGAATATTTGTTATATGCGTAGTAGTATTCCTATGAATGGTTGACAGTAATAGATAATGGATGCTATTGAATCCTCACAGTCAATGACTATCCAACAGAAGGTCAAACACACCAATCTTCTACAAGCAAAAGAAGGTGGAATATAGCAAATGCAAGTATCTACAAGTCATTGTAGGAGACTCATTAGGTGTACAATATGCTATCTACAAGAGAGAATGTAAAAGGATTATAACAAACATAAAAGAATTGTAGCCAAATACATGGAGGCTTTAGTAAGTATTTCACCTATGAAAAATGATGGCTAATGTGTAATATTCATATCAGTCTCGCAAGCAAAAATACAAGCCTTTGATAAATGTTGAAAGTTGGTGCACAAGTAAATAAAGCAACTTACCGATCAGAAAGCATGGGAGAATCATGATATATGCAGCACATCATGTATAATCCAAAGTAATAAGATGTGGTGAATGTAGATACCTATGAACAGTGGTAGAAGACCCGCTATACACTTAACATGTCATCTACAAGAAGGATATGAGGGAACTATAGCAGATAACAACATCTACTAGTGACTGCAAAAGGTTCGTTAGTGGACGATAGCCTACCTGCCTAAATCAGTAGAAAAAAAACTCAACTTGTAACATAATGCCACACCACTGGATCCCCAACATGTATACAAATGGATATAAGGCGTATATGAGCTTCCAAATAAAAAGCTGCATTCAAACTATGGGTTACCCGCACAACTGAGCATTATTAAATATTCAAAATACTCCCTAAATACTTGTATGGGTCTCAATGAGCATATTGTAGGTACACGTGACATCTAAGGATGTTATGCGAGTCAAAAAATAAAGTTAAGTTCAATTCTGATCCTTCTCTTTGGTAGGACGGGAGTTGACACACCTTGAACCAATGAACAAATCTCTACAAAAAAATTGGCCATTACCAATGGTTTAAATGTATTTTCTGGTGGTTTGGAAAATTTTTGGCAGTTTCTAAACTACTAGAATAAACCACATAGGAAATGCAAAATGGCTGCCTATTTATGGTGGCAACATTTTCTGGTGATTTTTCGATTGCTCAAATTGCTAAAAATTAATTAACCCAAAATTGAAGGTAAATCGCCCTAAAATTCTAGCACAAAAAATCACCACTGACCGTCAGTTTATTATTGACGATAAAAATCACTGATATTGTCATCGGCAAAACTGTCGGTTAGCCACTGGTTATTACCAGCGGCTAAACAATAATACCAAAAAAAACTTAAAGTCATCTGGTATCAATGTTTCTGGCAGATAAATTGCTAGTTAGCGACCGAAAACTTGTAGCAATTGCAAAAAAATGACAGTCCCTCTATCCAAAGAAATTTTCATAATTACCTGTACACAGTTCAAAACATATATAAAACACTTTTGACCATATACTCAGACAGTTCAAAATGTAATATATGAAATACTCTGACATCCACATTCAAACATGACAGTTCTTCAAACAAATAAATAATGTTTATATGTTCTAAATAATAACAAATAATTCTTCAAACAAATAATAATGCATATGTTTCATAATCAACATAATATATGAAATCCACAATGCATATATTCCAAATACACCAAATATTTCTTCAAATAAATAACAACAAATAACAACAACAATAATCATCGTCTGTGTCCTTGCTGTCCTCTGATTTAGGTATAGGCATTTTCTCCTTTTTATTCTAATTTTCATCTCGATATGATCGTAGCTCCACATGCATCTCAACTTAAATCTTTCTCATCTCCGTTATCTCTCTTATTAAGGGACCAACCCTCTAAATAACAATTTTTTCAACTCCACTAATATCATAAAATATTAAAGTATATATACTGCCCTCATAAGCATATCTCTGCAAACCTAAGCCATAAACCCTCTCGCTCTGCCTTCCTCCAATAACATCTTACCATGTGTGATACTTAGAATATGAGGTTGATTTTGAATATGATCCCTCACCAGTAGAATGTTGACTTTTGACTTTCCCGCAGTTGTATAAAATTATCCTGCGAGAATAAATTCATAAAATAAAATAAGCCATGCAAAGAAATTAGGAAGAAGGGAGGGGGGTACAATTTTAGGGCCCTTTTAGCAGTTTTCTAACAGTTTTAATTGCAAAAAACATTTTACTTAAAAATGGAAGCTAAACCGCTAGTAAAAGTCATCACAAAAAGAGAATATAGGCGTTATTTTTTATGGTTAGTTGAGCGCCGAAAGTTTCGATAGTTTTGTGTTTGGTACTGGCAGTTTAGCGGCAGTCAAATCACTGATTTAACCACTCATATTCAGTGAATTTTTTGTAGTAAATATATAGTCGCGACATCGACTGCACTATTTATTTTATAGTTCATATTATACCTTCAAGACCTATGAATAATACAAATTCATTAATAAAAGCATACAGCCGAAAATAAACATGATTATTTGTCAACAAATCAATAAGGTTCAATTCATGAATAAAATAGCCTATAAATATGCTGATAATGGCCGTATTGAATGTTTATCAAAATCGAAGAGAACCACAAACACTTAAAAATACTTCTCAAATACCCAAGAAATCTAAAAAATATTTAAAATCAAAATTCAACCATTAAAATGATTAAAGAAAAATTCATCCACCCTCCGTAATAATTTACCGATGTGACAAATTTAAAATTACGTCAGCTCACTAAAATTAAGCTAATGTCTGATCGAGAATATCACTAGGATTCATTCTCAAACAGTCTCTTACCCGCAAGGATGTAGCACGTGCCCTCTAACTGATGATTTTGCTGCTAAATGACACCACGGGTAAATGGTTATGGTCATGACCCTCTGAACTGGGTGATTTTCAATGAAATGACACCACTTAATTATGAACATGACCAAAGCTCGCATTCTCCCTAATGGCACTAAATCCCTGAGAAATAGTCAATAGGATATAATTGATAGGGCATAAAGCCCTTCGTTAGCTAAGATGAATTCAAATTTGACCTTCTAGATAAACTTCCACCCTAGGTCTATAGGGAGCCCTAGGTTGATGCAACTTATGGTTGCTGACAAGAATCTTACTGTTAGATTGGTTCATTTACTCCTCTGACTAAGTAGACCAGTGATCATGATGGTTCGGGACGATGAAATCATGAGATCTTGATTGGGTTCATCATCCATTCCCCCATCATCCATTTTTAAGAATTCGGTGGTGAAATGTTTAATTTTAAATATCAAATTTTCAAACACCTAAACCCATGCTACTATGCCAGATAACACATATCTTTACGACTAGCCTTAATCGAAAGTTCTCTCTCGTTATCGGGAGGGGTAACTAACTACAGGGACTTACGCCTATATAAAACCAAAACTCAGATCTAAAGTCCTCGCAAAATGAGGGAGAAATCTCTGGATATTGTCTTATCTACAAACCCAATCTGCCTTCTGAAAATTTACCCTAGGACTTCATTGGTTAAAACTCTCCTGAGGAAAGCAGAGGAGAGGCCGGGGTGCGAATTTTCAGAGCCTTCAACAACATAAATTCATGATAGCCTTCATGAAAAGGGCCCCAGCCCTCTCGAGGATGATGATCAGGATGAAGATGATGAGTGATCATTCCATTAAAAAGAAGATGTTTGTTTTATTAACTTCCATAAACAACAAATTTTATAGCATTACATGCTGTCCATTTCATGCACTAAAATGATTATAATGTATGAATCCCTTTTTTTCAGAATTTGTTGATCTTATTTTGTTAGTAATTTTTCCCAACTTGTTTTTGTTGATGTTGTGATTGATGCGATTGATATTGTGATATGATACGTTACTGATATTATAATAAGTTGTAATTACATGTGTGTAAAATTTAAAAAAATTTCTCTTAGTTTTTTTTTTTTTTTTTTTGACGGTTTTGCGACATAGTTGAAATGAATGTACAGAATTATGATTGATTTGTTATCAGATTGATCAATTTTACAACATCTGCAAGATTTAAAAAAAAAAACAAAAAAGGGTAACGAATTAGCTTTGTGACAGACTTGAAATGACAAACCGTTTGCAACAAGAATTTTAAATATATGTAATATATATTTGTTGCAATTAATTTAAGTTGTTTTGCAATGGAAATCAACGGTCAAAAATCCAACAAAAAATGCTGTGGTGTGTGTACATATATATATTTGTAAAATATGAACTTCTCAGATAGCTATTTTTGAGTTTATGATGAAAGTAAACTGAGAGTAAAAAAAAATTTAGTACATTTGAAATATGCCAAAAGCTTCGCTTTCACTACAAAGCCAATCTGATATATTTAGCCCATATATATATATATAATATATATATATATATATATATTATATATATATATATAACCAAAATGAATGAATTAATCTCCAAATATTTACTTTGCACAAATAAAAAAAATAAAAAAAAAAAAAAAAAAAAAAAAACGTGAAGACACATAGCCAATAAAATTAAGTTAATCTAATATTCCAAATACATTCATTCGATTACATACAGCTAAAACATCCAAACCTCAGTAATTAAAAAAAAAAAAAAATCTACTTCACTCACCTTATAGCCATGAAAATAAGTTTAATTATTTTCCAAACACCAAGATATTCAAGGGAAATTATGATCAATATCATTAGAAGGATCACCTGATCCATCATGCTGCCCAAGATCCATATCTTGCAACTCCAATTCATTTCCATCCATTTGATTAGCTGTAGACTGCTATCTCGATTCATTATCGGCTGCCGGATCCCGTCAAGAGTGAAGATTATGGGTTCCAAAGCAGAGAGTAGGTTGATTCTAGAGGGTGAAGAGAGGCCTTGGGGAGACGGCGGGGAGGACTATGACCAATGTAGTAATCGCCATTAATGGAAGGATGATGAGGAAGTGGAGGGTAAGATGAGGAAGGGTAGATGCATGGATGGAGGGTAGGTGTGGCAGTGGTTTGCCATTGGTAGACGAGGATATAACGGTCGGAATTGAAGGCATGGATCGTTGATGATGTTGCGAGTAGCAGTGGAGGGCAAGGTAAGTGATTGATACGGTGTTGATGATTCCAAAGTGCAATTAATGTCTCTTAACCTGAAATTCAGTGATTATTATTTATGTTTTTTTTTTTTTGGGAAAAATTTACAAGAGGGACAATATGAGTAGTTTGCTCTTGTTATTCATGATGATCAGTTTTCAATAGGTAAGCAGAGTGGTTATAATACATGTTAGATAATAATTCGTTAAATGAAAATAAAAATTACAAAAGAATTAAAAGATAACTACCATTGAAGACAGAGAAGCAACCTATGAACCCCTCATAGGAAGATCAAAATCGACATAATTCATGATTAAATAGCATGTTTAAGTGATATATATATATATATATATATATATATATTATATTAAGATGAGTGCATTAACTGAGTAATAAATTAAAATTTCTATTTAATTCAACTTTAAAGTATATCTCATGTATGCCTCATTAGAATCCAAAATTTTGATCACAAAATCTTTACTTGATTTTTTTCCACATATATATGAAAATTTTATTATAAAAATTTGGGTGTAAATATCATGATCCAATTGTTTAAAAATGTGGTTCAAAAATTAACACATGAGATGAAATATATTCTAATGTAATGTGTAGATGCCTGATATAAAATATATAAAAAGAATATATTATATATTCATTTTACTATTTTTTCTAGATTTCATAGTAATTAAAAAAATTCATAAATTTATATTTTGTTTGTAAAATTACTGTATATATTGAGAGAATATCTATTTTATCTTTTATAATAATTATTATGCTGATTATATATAAATATTTTTTTATTTTATCATAAATTTTATAATGAATATTATCAATATTCTTGTATTACCTACAAATCCAAATAACATAATTTCATGTTGTTTAAATATAAAGAAATGTAATGCAGCAATTTTTATTCTTACCGAAATTTTTTTCCATCTTTATTAAAAAAAAAACAATAACAATGAATAAAAATAGAAAAATCTGTTTATAATCACATGAGAATTTTTTTCTCCATGCCATTACATCGTTGATAAAAACTGAACCTTTTTTTCTCTAAAATAAAAGTTAATTAAATATAAATAGAAACTTACCCTAAGTGAACTCCTGCAGAGAGACCTTCGTTGCTGTACACAAGTTGACGAGCTCGGTTGAGTGTTTCTGTCTCCCGCTCTGAAAAATATTCATAACAAAATAGGAAAAGAAAAAAAAAAAAACATAATAAAATGCAAATACAGATACAGAGGGAGGTGGCCAACAAGAAGAAATTAGTAAACTTGCCCTGTCTATGCCGGTTCATATGGCCACCCAAAGCTTGTGATTTACAGAACTTTAGCGAGCAAAACCGGCACTCATAAATCTTCCCACTCTCATCCTTGCCTCCATTTTTTTTCTTCTTGAACCCTGCAACAATTTTTTGTTAATTTTTTGGCTTTCCACTTTAGTAAGAGATATATAAACCCCAAAACCCTTAAAATGAAAAAAAATAGTAGTCAACAACATTCATAGTACTGAGAAGAGAACAAAATGAAGAACAAGTTTAAATACTTCTTACCCCTTTTTTAATATGCACAACAGCTACAACTTTTGATATATATATCTCATTAATTCAACAACATATGCAATAAATATTTTTACTACTATGTGAACTAATTACTAATGGTTTTTTTTTTTTTTTTTTGTCTTACTAGCAGTTTCAGTGGAGGCTGCGGTGGTGGTGGAGCTCTCTTCCACAGCTTGCTTGCCGTACTCTTCGGGTAAGTTATTGAGGTCGAGCGGGCTCTCTTCCGGCCTCCTTAAAAAAATTTAAAAAAGTCATTACACCGTTGAAAACTCTATCTTTGAGGAAAATAGCAAAGAAGTTGGTTTAGGGCATCTTTACATGATATGAGAGAGCAGACAAAGAAACCTAAACGGAGAGGAGAGAGGCTTTGTTAGGGATGGGAGAAAGCTTGAGGGAGATCAAAAGGTGAGACTGGAGTTTGGGCCTGAATCGTGTGTGGACGCCTGTTTTGAAGCGAGAGAGAGAGAGAGAGAGGGTTGAAAGATCTCTATTAGTTGTGTCTGTACAGCCGTAGCTTTCTCTCTCCTACTTTCTCCGACTTTCTCCTTTCTCACCTCACCTTCTCTCTCTCTCTCTCTCTCTCTCTCTCTCTCTCTCTGGTCTATCGCTCTTACACTTCCTAAATGGCTTGGTTAGGGCAAAGAGGCCTTGGTTTCCGTGACTGTTAGAGGACGGGGGGCTTTGGGGGAGTAGGAGCGGTGTTTTTTGCCTTTGTTTGGTTGGGAAGAGAGAGAGAGAGTATGAGAGGGACGTGGCCTTGCTTTCCCCTACAAACCCTACAAACCCTATCCTATACTCCCACTCATAATGATGCCTTCGGTCTCACCTCAGATGAGAGAGATTGGATTAGTTGTTCTAATTTTGACTCACAGTTTGCTCAAACATATTAAAGCCCAATTTTAAGTTGGATCGCAATCATTTAGCTTTCAATTTTTTTTTTAAAGGTAGACTATTTGATTTAGAACTAGCTTGAAATTTGTCTCATAAATTAATCGAGTAAAATTCAGCTTGCAGTTTACTTTACTAATGTTGTGCTAATATAATAAAAATATGAATATATATATTTTGATCATTCATCATAAATACATGAAATGAGCATGAATAGATGATGGAATAGGAGCCGTTGGATGTGAATGGAGCATGGTTGGCAACACAAATGGAGATTATGTTGTTTGTGGGGCCATGTAGCGGGTAATGTAGCGTTTGTGGGGACGCCACAGGGTCCAAGCCATGGAGGGCAATAAAGACAAGGGCGCCTCTTACAAAGTGCTGCCCGGGTATTTAGTTAAGAAGGGTATGCTAAGCCACTAGTGTGGAAGAAGCCTATATGATGAGGGCCATCACAAAGTACCTTTGCTGTCTTTTGATGCTCATGGAGCTCATGGAACTGTTGTTTTCAAACGCGCAAACAATAGAGAGAGAAGCAGTAGAAATATTTATCTTTTGAACTCTATTTTTCTGCATAAAGTGGAAGCCATTTATTGTTGAGGAGTACTGTGTGTGAATAGTGTATGAATAATCCATGCATTTGAAGCTTGGTAAACAGTAGTTCAATTGAATTCGTAACCTAGGACAGAAAAGATAGAAAGTTGAGGGTGGTGGATAGCTAGTTCATTTGTCCTATGTTTTTTGTCTGGCTTGAGCAAGAAATCCTGCTGGGTAGTGTAAATAATGGCATGGAGACCACCATTGAAGTGGAGATTAGCTTCCTAGAAAGTTGCAAAATTTTGGATATAAAGAGCTGTTTTAATTGGTATGGAACATGAAGAAGAGTAATGAAAGAATCGAGTAGAATGGTCATACAAATGATGAAGACTTTTCTTCTTTTTGTGTTAACTTAGTTAACTCTTACACTAGGGGGAAAACCAATCAATAAATTCTGAAGAAAATCTTTCTTAGGCTGTGTTTTAAGAAAGCTCTTAAGGATTTGCATTAAAAAAATATAATATTGTAAGGCAATATATTTTACTGTATGCGTTGTTTATTATCTTGTAAAATTGAAAGCGATGTCTTGTAAAATTTTCTGAAGTGTAATTGGATAATTGTGAGATGCCAAGATTTAGGAGGTGGTGGTGGGAATGTTTTACCTTTTTGACAGGATAAACTTTTTTTAAGAGAAACTTATATAAGAGAGTATCTGATAACAATGTGATTTCAAGTACTGTATAAATAAAAGACCCTTAAATAGGAAAACAAGTGAGCTTCAAAAACAGCCTCCTAGTAAGAAATTCCCATGAAATAGAAGAAAAAAAAGTGATTAACAAGGAGGCTAAAGAATAGAAGGAAGAAATGGAAGATGAAGGAACTTGCAAAGAAAGGCTTCTCTTAAACATCCTGAAAATTAAATCTGTTTTTTTCAAATGGGAAAGTTCACCCTTGGTGAGTTTCATCTCCTTCAACATGTGTGGTCTATAAAGTTTTAGAAAATTCCACAGAATCAAATTAATTCTAAATATTAGAAATTTTAAGAACAACAACTTTGGTGCTTAGCTAATTCTATAATATCTTTAATCATCTTATTTTAAATATGTAATTTTAGAGAAATTAAATTATCTTCTTAGTGCTTATTAATTTAAAATTTTATTTCAGCACATTAATTATTAACTTTCTAATTTACATATTTTTATTCAAAACGCCTTCGTAAATTTGCCAACGAGTTATTTTTGTTCCTTCCTTTTCTGTAGAAATTATATTTAAGATAAGTACCTGATAGCCTGAGAAATATTTGAACAGTCATTTAAGAAATAGACGTTCAGTATTAGTGCTACAAATAATGCTCGATAAATAATACTGTATGCTCACATTTACTAGACTAAATTAAATTATTTCTATTTTACTTTTGAAAGTTGTAACTCTTCCTCTAAAAAGAAGCAGATTTAGATTATTAAAGATAATAGTTTTATATATTGCCTGCTGAAAAAAGCACTTTTAAATTATTTATATTTTCTCATATATATCACTTACAGAAATTAAAAAAAAATTCCTGCACTTTTTATACTGTCTGAGTAATTGATGTCTATTTCTTGTTTGAGATAGGAAAACGCTTGAGATAGATTTTTCTCCCAACTCAAACAGATAAACAATTTCGAACTTATATTGAAAAATAATTCAAAGTGCGAGAGTGGAGGAGCATTAACAACCAACAACTAGGCGTCTAATTAAAGAGCACTGTGAGGAAAATCTTCAGGAAGAAACATTACAATAAGAACAAAATTATATAGCGGGAATATCAAAATGAGCATGATAAAGAGTGGACGATTATTGTTGAACTAGCCAAAAGCTTAATCGATTCCAACCGCAGATAATGGCCTTTTGTAACACAATAATGGATAGCTATAATTTTTTAGTTTTTCCACAAAATTAATGACCCATTGATGCTCAGTCGTCACTATAATAAAGTTTAAGGTTTTGTAATGATATATATATGCCGCCACTAATGTTATTAAACATCCTAAAAACATAGCCTTTATTTGAGATGGCTTTCTTATTGTTTATAATGCAGCTTCTTAGTTAACAAATTAAAAGGTGCTTTAGAAGCAGTAAGAAAGTGTTGGAATTATTTCAAACCAAGCGTTGCATCGTTTAGCCTTAATTTTATTTTATTTTTATTTCTAGTTTCGGACAGTTATTAAAACTGATTTGCTATGTGTTTTTAAAGTATTCCCGTGAAAGTGATAGGTAGGTGCTCTCCGTTTTTTGTTCTCTGTGAAAGACAAGTTATTTTGCTCTGATTTGGTTTAGTGAAGAAAAGCTTTGGTTTTTTGAGGTTTTCTTCTCCAATTTTAATTCTTTGTTCTTTTCTGCTTCCATCATTGGTATCAAAGCCCGGTTGGAGAATGGCAGCGAGTTCAAGCAACAATAATTTGCAATCTCAGTTGCCCAAGTTCACGGGGAAGAACTACAATCAATGGAGTATTCAAATGTGGGTGTTGTATCAATCTCAAGAGTTGTGGGAGATTGTAGAGAAGGGTTTTCAGGAGCCCGAAGTTTAGAGAGATTTGAATCAGAGACTTCTTCAAGAGTTGAAAGAAAATCGGAAGTAGGATCAGAAGGCTCTTTTCTTCGTCTATCAAGCGGTAGATGAAATTATTTTTGAGCGGAAGGAGGCTTGGGATACACTACATGCTTCTTACAAAGGATATGAGAAAGTGAAAATGGTACGTTTACAAACCCTACGAAGCCAATTTGTTGATATGTTGAAGATGAAAAAGTCAGAAAGTGTGGAAGAATATTTCAATCGGGTAATCACCATTGTTAACCAATTGAAGTTGAATGAAAAACTTGTAGAAGATAAAAGAGTTATTGAGAAGATTTTATGAAGCTTGGCCAGAAAATTTGAAGCCATAGTGGTAGCCATAGAAGAAGCAAAGAACATAGAGCAAATGTCTATTGAAGGTTTGCTTGGATCTCTACAATCCCATGAATTAAGAATGAAGCAATATGATTCGACACCACTTGAGGAAGTATTCAAAACTCAAGTGGCATGCATTGCGTGGGAACTTCAAAGGTGGTCATGGAAGAGGTTTTGGTAGAGGAAGAGGCTCTTATGGTACTCATGGAAGAGGCCGTGCTGGTAGAGGAGAATCTACACAAAGTGATGGAGGTGAAGTTTAAGGTGGAACTCATGGTGATGTAGAAGGTGCACGTGGTCGTGGACATGGTTTCAAAGGAAGAGGAAGAAGCAACCTTGCCAATATCAAATATCATTTTTGCAAAAGGTATGGGCACACTTATCATTTTTGTTGGAAGAGACAGGAGAGTGAAGAGGCAAATGCAGATTTGGTCAAGAAAAGGAAGTGGAGAAAAATGAAGACACAGTGTTTCTTACACATTGCAAGGAGTTTGATGATTCAGGAGTTGTTTGGTTTATTGATAGTGGTTGTAGTAATCACATGACTGGCAATAGAAGATTGTTTGTTACCTTGGATAACTCAATCCAAAGTGAAGTACGTACGGGAGATGACAATAAATTATTTGTGGAAGGAAAGGTGACATTTTGGTGAAAACAAGGAATGGAGAAAAGAAGATATCAGATGTCTTCTATGTTCCAAATCTTAAGCATAATTTTCTTAGTTTTGGGCAACTAAATCAAAAGGGATATGTGTTGACATTTTCTTTTGACACTTGTACCATTAAAAACAAGCATGGATTCTTGATTGCTAAGGTGAAGGTGACTCCAAATAAAATGTATCCCATGAAGATGATTGCAGTTTAAATGGTTGTTTAAAAACTTCCATAGAAAATCATTCAAGATTAAGGCATTGTAGATTTGGTCATTTAAGTTCCAAGACACTTTCTTATATGAGCCAGAAGAATATAGTTGATGGGCTTCCACATATTGAAGTTCAAGATAAGATTTGTGAAGCATGTGTTGCAGGAAAGCAGAGCAGAGCACCATTTTCAGCTGGAAAATCATGGAGAGCCTTGAAGCCATTGGAGCTTATTCATTCAAATTTGTGTGGATCGATGCACACTACTTCTATTAGAGGTAATTATTATTTTCTCACATTTATTGATGATTATAGCAGAAAAGTTTGGGTGTATTTTCTAAAAGAAAAGTCACAAGTATTTGAATATCTAAAAATATTCAAAGCACTTGTGGAGAAGGAGAGTGGCCATTTCATTAAGATGTTGAGTGATTGAGGTGGAGAATATGTTAGTCATGATATGCAAAATTATTTGAAGGAGAATGAGATACGCCATCAGTTAACAACTAGATACCACAACAAAATGGGGTAGCTGAGAGGTTGAATAGAACCATTATGGGATTGGTTAGGAGTACGTTGAAGGAGAGGAGAGTCCCCAATCTATTTTTGGCAGAAGCTGTGTCTTGTGTTATTTATTTGTTGAATAGAGCAACATCAAAAAACAATCCATCTCAAACCCCTTTTGAAATTTGGAGTGGCCATAAGCCTATTGTTGATCACTTGAGAGTTTTTGGGAGTATTTCTTATGTTCATGTACCTGTTCAAAAAAGAAGAAAGTTAGATGAAAAATCTGAAAAGTGCGTGTTTGTAGTATATAGTGAAAGGTCAAAAGCCTATAAACTGTATAATCCTATAACAAAGAAAGTGGTAGTGAGCAGGGATATGAGATTTGAGGAGAGCATATCTTGGGATTGGCTTGAAAATGGCAACGAGGAGGATGTCACAATTGGGGAAAATTTAGAAAAAATTATTGATGATGTAGAGCAACAAAGACCACCACACACTATAGTGAGATCGATTGGGAGAATCATCTAGTAGTGGTATTGAAAAGGTGAAGACTAGAAGCCTGTAGGAGATATATGACACCACAAATTACAATGAAGAGTTATCTCAATTTTCTTTATATGTAGATGAAGAGCCATTAACTTTTAATGAAGCAGTTGCAGATAAGAGCTGGATGGATGCCATGAAAGAGGAGATTGAGTCTATTGAGAGAAATGACACATGGAGTTTGACCTCACTTCCTAAAGGTCAAAAATCCATTGGTGTCAAGTGGGTGTACAAATTGAAGAAAAATGTTGAAGGAGGTGTAAACAAATTCAAGGCTAGACTTGTAGTCAAAGGGTACAAGCAGAAGCAAGGGATAGATTATGAAGAAGTTTTTGCACCGGTTGCCAGATTTGATACAATCAGATTAATTTTTTCTATTGTAGCTATGAATAAGTGGCAGATTCATCAATTAGATGTGAAGTCGGCTTTCTTGAATGGTGT
>NW_021444229.1:33164-79704 GCF_001605985.2 Dendrobium catenatum
ACATTGTATAAAAGTTTGATTGGGAGCCTCAGATACTTGACAGTGACGAGACCTGACATTGTGTATAGTGTGGGCATCTTGAGCAGATTCATGGAGAATCCGAGGGAGTCTCATTGGCTTACAGCGAAGAGGATTCTTAGATATATCAGTGGCACAGTTGAGTTTGGCCTTCATTATCAGTGCAGTGGAGATATTAGATTATTTAGATATTGTGACAGTGATTGGGCAAATGATTATGAGGAAAGAAAGAGCACAAGTGGATATGTGTTTTATGTTTGTGATACAGCCTTCACTTGGAGCACACAGAAGCAGAAAGTTGTAGCATTATCTACATGTGAGGCAGAGTATATAGCAGCGGCTTGTGAAGCAATGTGGTTGAAGAATTTGTTGAAGGAATTTTTTGGAGAGATTGATGAAGCTACAACAGGTCGGCGATTGCATTGGCCAAAAATCTAGTGCAACATGGAAGGAGTAAGCACATTGATGTGCATTATCATTTTATCAGAGATGCAGTAAAGACAGGTCAGGTTAGCATGGAACACTGTAGTACAGAAGATCAGGTAGTTGATTTATTCACCAAAGCATTGCCGACACCGAGGTTCGTAAAGCTATTGAAGATGCTTGAGATGAAGAAAGTCTTGGTTTGAGGGGGACAATGTTGGAATTATTTCAAACCAAGCGTTGCATCATTTAGCCTTAATTTTATTTTATTTTTATTTCTAGTTTCAGACGGTTATTAAAACTAATTTGCTATGTGTTTTTAAAGTAATACCGTGAAAGTGATAGGTAGGTGCTCTCCGTTTTTTGTTTTCCATGAAAGACAAGTTATTTTGCTCTGATTTGGTTTAGTGAAGAAAAGCTTTGGTTTTTTGAGGTTTTCTTCTCCAATTTTCTTTGTTCTTTTCTGCTTCCATCAGAAAGGCATCCGATCCCAAATAAAGCCTTAATCAGTTTTTTTCAATAATGATATTTTTGGACTTTAAGAACAAACTCACTACAAACTTTATCTAGTTTAAAGAAACTTAAAATAGCGTCAAATATTATTTTGCAGATAATTCTCTCATAATTCATACGTCTATAATTGATTTGTACTTTCTTAAGCAAAGAAAAGTTGGTGGTTCATGATCCAAATGATGAAAAGCATGGAAAACATTGCTTTTATCACTATAAGAATATCCCAAAATTTTAATGGATAACCACAAAAAATTATGAAATTTTATCAATAAATCTCATTATTGAAAGAACTTAAAAAAGATACATGCATAAAAAAGATCCACAACAAAAACTCTTTAAGATGTGCACAAATTCACTAATTTACTTAATGAATTATTAATTTATCAGTGGATGATATGAGCTATATTTTTGGTGGCATGGACCAAACCCCACTGATAACACAAGTAATTAATTATCCGTCCATTATTAATACTATCCACTTTCGTTCGAATTTTAAAAAGAGATCTTTTCTTTTTTGCTATGCTAGCTTTTTGCTGAGGTGACTCGCTACCCTTGACACTGCTTCTTTGGTGTCCTTCGGAGCTCATGGAGGTTCTCTTTCTCCTTTTTATCTTGTCTTTTGCTAATATGGATTGGCCTTTGGTCAGTGGTGGTGTTTAATTTCCTTTCATTTTTTTTTTGGAGGGGTTTCGCCATCTATGTTGAATAATAACTCTTTCTACCTCTCTGATCCTGTATTTTTTTTTTTTGGCGGGGGGCAACCTCATTCAAAATCATTCAGGGATGTGTTTGTCGGCTTATCTTCCTTCTCTATTTTTATGGATGAAGGCTTGTACCCATTGTGGCTTGCCTTCGCTTTGGATCTTAGAGGAGGAGATCCAGGCCTTAGCTGCACCCTTCGAGTTCTCACTGGTTAGAAAGTTTTTTTGTCAAATCCTTTGGATGGAATCAAAATTTTTTTTTCATTAACTTGAAACCATCAGGCAAATTTTCTATAACTCTCTTGAATCCTAGACATGTTTTGATTAAATTATCCAACGATTTGGATTATAGTAGGATTTTTGCTAGGGGTTCATATTACATTAACAACTATTTATAAAGTTAATCAAATAGTCTCCTTTATTTGATCTTAGAGAGGAATCTTCTATGGTTCTGATTTGGGTTAATTTCTTTTCTTGAGCTTTGGCCACATTTATTTTCTCAATGCATTTTATTCAGGTTGGGGTCCCTCTTTAGCTGTCCCCTCCAATTGGATAATGCTACTGCATCCTATTCTAGGCCTTCGATTGTTCATATTTTAGTCAAACTTGGTATCACTAAGAAATATCCTAATAAGGTTTGACTTGGCCTAGAAAAGTTTGGTTATGTTCAAAAAGTTTTTATGAGTGAATTTTCTTCTTTTTCTGGGCATTATAAATGTATTGGCCATGACAAATTAGAATATTTTTATTTACGTCCTCATTTGAGGAAAGCTAAAATTCAAAAAGTTAATGGTGGAATTGGGGATATTATTGATAATCAAGGTGATGTTTCCCCTATAATTCCTAACGCTCGGGATCAATCCAATATTCTTGTGGTTTAGGAAATTTCTAATGGGTTAAATCTTCTGGTGGACATTCAGGTTCCATCGGCTGTTAACATGCCGAGTCATTCTAATGTTGATGATACTACTTATTTTAAGGGTAATATTGATAATCATGGTTTGTTAATTCACTCTACAGTTGCCTTTGTAACTCCTTTCCGATTGATAATAATGTTAATATCCTCACTTATTCTAATGTGGAAGCTGCTGCTAATGAACCTTCTGGGGCTATTGAGCCTTCTAACTTTGTTTTGATTATTCTAATAGCATATACATTGATAAAACCATATCAATATTTTTTTTTTGTGACATGATAACTACAATCTAATGATTGTGTAACTTTTTCTGAGATGATATAAAATAATAACTATTTATTTACATATACATTGGTTTTGTAATCACCTTATACTTCTAAATGTCTTTGAACTAATTAATAAAAATAGGGATAGGGTTTTTATTGTTTAAGAAAAAAAATTCCTCAATAAAACATTTTATTGCCTTACCTTTTAGAAGGGAAACAAAAACCTTTATCTCTTAGAAGAGTGTCCACCAGAAGAAAACCTTTAATACATCTCCAAGCAAGAATAGAATAAGATAAAGGAATATTGTTGTTTCACATAGCCGCATAAATTAGATAACTGTCATACTTAACTCTAATCGAATTCCACACATTTTTAAGTTTAAAAAGACCAGTCGAAGAACTATTAAATAAAATGCACTCATTATCATGTAATTGTAAAGGAATGCTCAAAATTAGATTCATAAAGTCACAAGAGATTATCTCTCTAAGTTTATTAACATTCCAATTACCATTCTCAATGTCGTAATGAACCTTAGTATTGAGCCAAGTATGAGTATTGAGCATGCTATCAATAGAGCCATTTCCTAACCAATTATCTTGCCAGAAAAAGATATCACCATTGCCCAACCCCCATTGGATAAATTGCTTAGCTTCCCATCTAATATTGCATAACCTTTTCCACACCAAAGAATCAGATCTTTTGAAATTACACAAGATAGGATGCACCTCTTTGCAATACTTAACATGCATAAATTGAGCCCATAAGCTGATTTTAGCTCTAAAAGAGAACCATAATTTATGAGAAAAAGCTCGACCGTGTCCAAAATATTTTTGCAACCTAATCCACCTTCATTTAAAGCCCCACACATTTTATTCCAAGAAGCCTAATAAATGCAAGAACTATTATTCTTAGAGCCCCAACAAAATTTATTAATCAATCTCTCCAATCTAAGACAAGTAGAAGAAGAAGGATGAAGAGTATAAAAAATAAAAATAGGAATCAAGTTTAAAACATTTTTAATAAGAACAAGTCTACCAGCAAAGAGGAAATTAGAAGTCCAATTAGAAATCTTACTGAAAAACCGTGAAAATATCCTAAAAAATTTGAAATCTTTTCCTACCTTTAAAAATAGGAGTACCCAAATATTTAATAGGCAAAGAAGAGCAATTAAAGCCACAAATCCTTTTGATATCATTTATCCTACCTTGGTTAACAGACTTAGAAATAATAAAATTGCTTTTATCCTTGTTAATGGATAAGCCATTCATATTCTGAAAAGCATCTAAAAATTTTACTAAGACTTTAATATTGTTTAAAACCTATTAGATAAAATGATAAAGTTGTCAGGAAAACTAAGGTGAGTCACATTAATACCACCAATAATTAGGTGTAAAAGATTAGGATGCCTTTTATATAATTCCTTCAGACCCCTGGACAAATAATCAACAACAATAACAAATAAAGCCGGAGACAGAGGATCATCTTATCTCAAACCTTGGGAAGATTTACAGAAACCATGATTCCTCCCATTAAAGATAATAACTTAAAAAAAATAATTCTCAGTACTATTTTTAATCAGCAAAATAAATTCTTGACTAAAACCAAATAATGATAATACATTAGACAGAGGATCACCTTATTGGATGATTGTACATATCATCAATTAAAAATTCTACAAAAAATTTTCTTTGAATATACACATGATCATTCAATTTTATGTATTATAAAAATAATAGCTATTTTGATGGTTTTTATTGAAAATTATCAAATATTTTTTTGATAAATGGATTTATTGTGGATGTTATATGGAGAAATTTGGTCAAAAAAGTTATTGAAATGACTCTTTGATGAACTATAATTTACTACAAAATTCATTTTCCTTTTGGTAGATCTGATTGTTGGACATTAATTACCAATTGTCATGTAGTTAATAATCCACAAATATTTATCACTAAATTGGTCTTTCAAAACTTTTTAACTAATTGAATATCAAAACATTATGTTGATTTTCAAATGTTAATTACAGTTAAATTTTTTTCTTGATGTTCAAATCACCGTTGCAAATTCACAAGAAAATTGATATTAATAATATTAATGTTGTTTTTAACCAACTTATCTAGTAAAAATTTTTTTGACACATCTTCTACCAAACAAACATACATCAATATACAACATTTAAAGTAGAATAACATTTTTTTTAGTTAAATCCCATATAGGGATTACATGTTAATATCAAAATAAGGATTATAAGTCCTTTATGGGATCCACCACTCACTATATGCTCAGTATCGTTCGGTGCATGCTCGGTACCACTTGGTGCATGCTTAGTACAACAAGCTTGAGCATATTAATAAACACTTAGAATCAACTATTATCTGCAAAAAAGAAAGAAGCATAAAAACATTATAGCAAAATAGCAAGCACCTATGAAACAGACAAGGATTTATAAATCCCAAGGAGGAAATAATACAAAATCACAACATAAGGCAACAACCAAAGTATTAAAGTAATGACATGAAGAAAAGAAGACAACCAAAAATAATAACTAGAACCCTGCATAATAAAAGGAGCAGCCAGAGTTTAACCAACAAAGCCCAGAAAGAGAACATCCAAGGAAAGACCAACAAGAAATATCCAACAATAAAGAAATTGAACCAGAGAACCAGAAGCCACTACTCTCCCAAATAATAATGTAAAATATTACTCATAAGTTTAATTCAAAATTGTTTGAAGAATAATATACAAAATAATCAAAGTATATAGCTTATAAAAAAGATATTACATTTTGTCTCTACTGCTATTTGTTTAGGCTGCATGGGCAAACTATTATAGGTCAATGTGGTGGAGACTTATTCATTAATTAGTAAAAGGTTTAAAAACCAAAAGAGAGAAAAAAAAAACTCATGTTGAAAAGTATAATAGTGCTCATAACAGATGACAACTTTATAAGGATTTAAATAAATCCTCAAGTATAGAATACTCCTCTTTATCGTTGAGTAAGAAAGATAAGAGCAAAAAGAAACATCAGACTATGTTAACTATAGCCGTTGACTGTGTTGTATTTCTTTTTCATTAAGGACATCATTTTGTGATCATGATGAGTTATCTAAATCTAATAACTAGATAAATTAATTAAGTTAATTCATTCTTTTACTAATCATACTGAATAAATCAAGAAAATTATATTTAAAAATGCTAGTATATATGAAACTTTTCTAAAAACTTAGAAAGAAATTTGTAGTGTTGTAACTATATATTGAGATATTGGTTTTTATCATAAAAGATATTGTAGATTCTATATCATTTTGATATAGAGTCTCAAGATATGTCAAAGAATAAACTATTGGAAGTCATAGTAAGATATATTGATAAAAAAGAACAAGTTATTGAGAGATTTATTAGTATCTAGTGTTGCATAATAACAAGGGTTTCTTTAATCTGGATAGTGATGGTTCCAAATCTCCTTCTAAATCTCGCTCCTTTAAAGAGGTACTTTCCGGTAGCACATCTACAGGTGATGATCTTTCATCTCTAACTCAATCGACTTTTAATGGAGTTCCTGCTATTTTGTTATCTGATGATGAAGTCTTAAAATTAGCTTCTCCGTTTCAATTTACGCTGGTTGGAAAATTTGTTTTGCGAAGACCTAATCTGGATGCTATACATCAATTTTTTGTGTCTTTGAAACTTACTGGATTTTATTCGGTTGGATTGCTTGACTCTCGGCATGTGGCTATACAGCTTTCTAACGATCTAGACTACAGTCATATTTTTGCTAGACATTCGTATTTTATTTTTAACAGTCAAATGCGAATCTTGAAATGGATCCCTTTTTTCGACATTAAGAAAGAATCTTTGATAGTCCCGATCTGGATTTCTTTTCCTAATATTCGTCTCTATTTTTTTAATCCGAAAGTTTTGCATGCGCTGGGTTTGATTTTCGGGAGGCCTCTTCAGACGGACCAGGCTACTACGTCTCGCACTAGATATTCTGTTGCTAGATTTCTAGTTGAGGTTGATATTTCCAAAAAACACCCAAAAGTGTGGAAGTTGGTAATAGAAGTGGAACCGCTGCCTATTACTCATAACTTAGAAGGAATTTTAGAAAATCCGGAAGAAGGTAATTTAGAAAATGATACTTTTTTGGCGAATGAATGTCAGGAAACAAGTGTGGAAGTTGTTAATGATAAGATTGGAATATTTTTAATGGTGCCACCAATGAAACTGAAAATGACCCTACTATATTTGTTTATATTTAATCTATGTTTAATGAATTGGAGCATACTAATATTTCTGAACCTTATGTGACCTCTATTTCAAAAGCAAAAAGGGTTAAGGCTAATGTCTTAGTTGGTAATAGAAGTGAAACTAATGAGGAGTGCGAAGAAGGTGAATTTATTCCACCATCCAATTGTATTGATAATACTAATGGTAATCAGGACATCTCTTCTTTGGCTAATCATGAAAAAGATATTACTAAAAATTCTAAAGAGGACGGTTTCAAAATGGTCACTAAAAAGAAAGGTAAATAACCAAAAATTGTCTTACCTGTCACCCTGAGATTCACCAGAGCTCAAGCTTCTTCAAAAGATTGTAATGATTAAAGCTCTCATTTGGAATGTGAGGGGGATTGGGGGTAAGGATTCTAAGGTTAGAGTCAGTAATTTTTGTAGAATTTATAATATTCATTTACTTGTGTTAATTGAAACTTTTATTGCCAATGTTAAAATTGAATCTACTGCTAAACTTTGGGTTACTCGAAGTACTTTACAAATTGCTCTAATAAAATTTGGATTATGTGGAATAATTCCATATCATTAAATATTGTTGATGATCTACCTCAAGTTGTTCATTGTTATATTAGCATATATAATGTCACTTGTTATGCTTCTTTTGTGTATGTTGCTTGCACTAGAGTCAACCGTATCACTCTTTGTGATAATTTAAATAATTTTGCTTCTAATATTAATGTCCCTTGGTGCGGGAGGTGATTTCAATATCATCTCTAATGCTTCTGAAAGAGTTGGTGGTAATCCTCCTAACGCTAAAGCTATGAAAAATTTTAACTCTATAATTAACGATTGCAATTTGAATGATATTGGCTTTTTTGGGAGCCCTTTTACTTAAAATAGAGCTAATTTGTGGCAAAGATTAGATAGATTTCTTTTCAATAATGAGTGAATTGCAGATGTTTCTATGACTAATGATGAACATTTAAGTAGAACTCTTTCTGATCATTCTCCTATTCTGTTAAATGTTAACAATATTAATCATTATGTTTCTTATGCTTTTAGATTTTAGAATATGTGGATGTCTCATGCTGATTTTACTAATATAATTAATACTAATTGGAGTGCCCCTGTCTACCCTGATAATACATAGCTGACATGAATAGATTATGGGCTAAGTTGAGTAGACTTAAACAATATTTGAGATGGTGGAACAAAAATATTTTTAAAAATAAATTCTCTAATATTAAAGAAGATGAATTGAAAGTTACTGAGTTAGATAACATCTACTTGAATAATCCTGATTCTGATAATCTTATTTGCCTTAATAAAGCCAAGGAAAATCTCTTTCAATTGCAACTTCATGAAGAGTCTTTTTGGAAAGAAAAATCTAATGCTAAATTTGTTATATGAAGAGAATTAAGAGTCAGATTCATAAAATTATTGATGATGATGACAACTCTATTGTCTCAGATGATTTAATTTGTAAGTCTGGCATTGTTCATTTCATGAAGATTTTTAATAGTCAATGTATGTGTGCTCCTATAAGTAATCCTAATATTATTCCTAGAATTATTAATGAGGTTGATAACAATTTACTTTGTCAAATCCCCTCTGATGAAGATATTTTCAATGTGATTAATGACCTTAATGGAGATGCGGTGGCTAGCCCTGATGGTTTTTCTATCAAATTTTTTCAACATAATTGGGATATTATTAAGGTGGATGTGATTGAAGCTGTGAAGGATTTTTTTAAGGGACACTCTAATCCCAAATTTTTTTCCACCACTAATATTATCCTTATTCTAAAAAACAAAAATGGCCCCAATCATTGGAATTATTTTAGACCGATTAGCCTTTGTACATTTCTTAACAAACTTAACTCTAAGATTATTGCCAATATGCTGATAAATATTCTCCCTAAAATTATTTCTTATAATCAGACTGGTTTTATCAAAGGTAGAAGTATTTTTAACAATGTTATTTTAGCTCAAAAAATTACTCGTGATATCAATGTTAAGGTTAAAGGGGGCAACATTATTTTTAAACTTGATATTACTAAAGCCTATGATAATCTGAATTGGAATTTTCTTTATGCTATTTTATCTCTATTTGGCTTTAATGACAATTTTATTTTGCTTATTAAGAATAATATTGAAAATTGCTATTTTTTGTTTCATTAACGTTAGGAATCATGGTTTTTTTTAATCTTTCAAAGGCTTAAGACAAGGTGATACTATTTCTCCTGCTCTTTTCATTATTGCGATGGAATATCTTTCTAGGGGTTTGGATTATTTATTTCTATGAAACCCTAATCTTTATTTTCGTACCATTAGGGGTATTCCTATATCGCATCTTAGCTTTGCTGATGATTTTATCTTGTTCTCTAATGGATCTATTAATAATATTAAAGAAATAATCAATTTTCTTATCAATTTTGATAATCAAAGTGGTCTTTCTGTTAACAAAGACAAAAGCACATTTATTGTAGATAAATCTATAAACCATAACATAATTAATGATATCCAAAGAGTTTGTGGTTTTCAGTCTAAGAACCTTCCTATATCCTATTTGGGCACTCCCATCTATAAAGGAAAAAAAAAAAAGAAATTTCTTTTTGAATATATCTTTACTAAGTTTCAAAAAAAATTGACTAATTGGTCTTCTAACTTTTTGTCTTATGGTGGAAGATTGGTTCTAATCAAATCGGTTTTGAATTCTATTCCTATTTATCTGTTTCATACTTTATTTCAATCTGCTTCTACGTGCTCTAGATTAGAGAGGATGATAAACAAATTCTTTTGGGGTTCTAAGTTCAATAGCAATGGTATTCGTTGGTCTTCTTGGGAGAAGATCTGTGGTGTTTTGAACGAAGGTGGTTTAGGCTATAAAACTTTAAGTGATACTGCTAAACCTTTCTCTCATAAATTGTAATTTTTCTCTTAGAACTGATATCAGTTTATGGGCTCGCTATATGAATGCTAAGTACTGCAATAACATGCATCCGACTTTATGTTTTTACAAAAATGCTGATTTTATGGTATGGAAAAGACTTTGCAACATAAAATGGGAAGCAGAACAGTTTATTCAATGAGGGTTGGGAAAAGGTAATGTTTTTTTTCTGGCAAGATAACTGATTGGGATCTTCTTCTATTGATGCTTTACTTAATACATATTCTATCGATAATATTAAAGTCTCTAGTTGTATTACTAATAATTGCTGGAATGTCACAAAGCTTAGGGAGGTGATTCCTCCTGATATTGTGGAGATTGTTTTGAAAATTCTATTATAGGGTCAATGCAAAGATAAAATGCTTTTCACTCTTTCTTCGTCTAGTAAATTTTAGTTGAAAGATGTTTGGGGGAATGTTAGGATCAAAAAGGAAAAATCATAGATTTTTTCAGCTCTTTGGCATAAAAATTTCCCTCTCTTATTCTATTCTTGTTTGGAGAAGTATTAAAGGTTATCTTCTGGTTGATTTAATGCTCCAAAAAAAATGTTTCTATATCCCTTCCAAATACTTCTGTTGCTCAAATGTGGAGAGTATTGATCATCTTTTTGTGAATGGTTTCATTGCCCAGAAATTGTGGTCTTATTTCAGTAGTCTTTCCAATAAAATTTTTAACTCTCAACATAATAATGTTATTTCAATTCTTGAGCTTTGGGTGAATGTTTCTAAAGGTCATATTTTTAATCAGATCCCTACTCTTATTATTTGGTATATTTGAAAGGCTATAAATGATGCTAAGCACAATGATATCAATATGGATGCTTCCCAAATTATTTCAAATGTTAGACACAAAATTCTGCAACTTTATTCTTATAATATTATTACTGTTAAGAATTTAAAAAATGCACGAATATGGCTATTGCTTTTGGTATTCTTGTGAATGATGGAGCTATCAATTCGGTTGATAAAATTGTTAAGTGGATTAAACTCAAACCACTTTATGTGAAACTACATTCGGATGGGTCTGTTGGACCTAATTATGCTGGTGCTGGGGGTATTATTAGGGATCAATTGGGGTGTGTACTTGCTGCGTACGCTGCCCCTTTATAGGTTTCTAATGCGATTTCGACTGAGCTGATGGCTTTACATTATGGCTTGGATATATGTATCAAAATGGGTATTACCTTTGTGTGGATTGAGGTGGATGCTATGCTTCTTATTCAAATCATTAACAATATTGTTCCTGGTAATCCTTAAAACTTTTGTCTTATTAGGAAAATTAAGAGTTCTTTTATATATATCAATTTTTATATAACTCACATTTACCGAGAAGCTAACGTCTGTGTGGATTGGTTAGCTAAAAAGGGTTGTTCTATGCAAAATTATGAAGAGTTGGATATTCGGAGATTAAACCCTATCTTGAAAGGTATAATAAATTTGGATAAAGTTGGTTTACCTTACTTTCGTAATGTTTGATAGTTCTTTTCTTTTGGCTGGTTGGCGTATCCCTGATGTGAGGTTAATGAAAATTAGTTGGCATTTATTTAAGTGGCGGAATTTCTTTAGTATTCTGCTTCATCACTTTCTTGTTATGTATATGGAGCCGGTAATGGTTTATGTTATTTCCTATCCGTGCTAGCAGATTTTGGGTAGTATCATTATTTTTTTATTCAGGTTGAGATGTTTTGGTCTTTTGTTTGGGGGCGCATTTAGTATCTTAAATTCTGAGATGCTATTTTGGTTTGGGGTCTTTCCTTTCAGCTATCTACTGAGACGGAGGGGTTTTTTTTATTAAATTGGCTGGGTATTGCTTATAGCTGCTTTGCTTGTTGGGATCAATATAGGATGGATATTTCATCAGGTTATTGGGGTTATTTTCCAAGAAGCTATTTACCTTATCTACTGCAGAATTTTGATAGTCTGGGCATTTATCACCATCTGATCTAGATTCAGTGGGGGATTTTCATTTGGTATAATCTGGTCAGTGAGATTCTATGGTGGCTGCATGTCCAAACCTTGTCTAAAATTAAGAGTTATGATGACTGCTGGTTTACTATTTTCGTTTGGGTTTTTGGTATTATCTTGGTCTTTTTTAAATGGTATCTAAACTCTTTTAGTTTGTAAGTTTTTTGTTTATAGGTTTCTTGGGTTTGTAAGCTCATCGATTATCTTTCTTCGGACACTCAGGACAATTTTGCTTTCTACGGTTCGCTTATCTCTTTTTGCAGGAATTACATGCTGAACTGTTATCCCTTGAGATTCCTTTTTTGGGTGCTATCCTCTTACAACCCTAGTATATTTTTAGGTAATTTTGTAATGATTTGTAGAAGGAACCATCAAATTTTAAGTTTTATTTTGTATTATTTTGTAGCTCTTCTGAGCATTAGAAAGATGGAGGTTCCTTTTAAGGACCTTGTAACCTTATTTTTTATATTAATGTGTAGGCCCCACAGTGGATTTTAACATATATATATATATATATATATTTCATCTAGCACAATTGCGTTTAAAGAAACTTTTGAAGTAATACTTGACAAATATTCCTTGAGCTTACATATGATACATAATCAAGAATACGATAAGACATCCAATATTTGATGAGAGTTGTGCTTGGTGGCTATAACACATAATCATTAGAAAGTGAAATATTTGTTTGAGTTCACATTAAGATATGTGATTATTATTGAAGTTTCTCATAAAAGATCTGATGCTCTTAATGCTATAATATTAGATTAAATAATTTTGCAACTTAAAATTGGTGAGTTAATTAGTGTTCAAAGTTTGAATCAAGGAACTAATTTATAATGAGCTGGTTTTTTTTTATTTTGGAAACCCATGGAGCGGCCTACGTGTTAATATAAAAGAAGGCTTCAAAGTCCTTAAAAAAGAACTTTCAAAATTTATAATGAGTTGGTGACACTCACTAGAGTTCACATTTTCATCTTTTAATTATTCTCATGAAATTTATATTTTTTATATTGGAGGTACTTCAGATTATTAAGGGGGATATGATACATAATCAACAATCATTTTTTTTTGTTAAAACCCACCTACGGGCTTACGCGTTAGATCGGGAAAAAGTTACACAGTCCTTAAAGGGAAATCTAGCTCACGACTGCTCCGAAGAGCTACAAATAAAATCAAAAAGAAACCTAAGAGCGTGATTTCCCTACTACTCAAAAGTACAGAGCACCCTAGGAACATTCTATGAAACAAAAAGCAAAGGGAAAATTAACCGTATTCAGCATGTCCCTCTCAACAGTAGACGTCCCCTGCACAAAACGAGCGCGGAGCTCCAAAAACCTGAAAAATAGGCAGGTTTTAATGCTAATTAACCCGATGACAAATGCCGCAACAGCAAACCTACCCCAGCCAAAAATATAAGCCAGCAAACAAAACCTCAAAAGAGTTATGCCCCTTCCAGGAAGTCACCAGTAAAAACCAAGTCACCAAATATAAAATAGCAAAAATTAACATGGTATTAATATGCAGAGATACCCAAAGAAGGAAAGAGCAATGCTCCATCAGGAATAACAATATTATCCAACAATATGTAACAGAACGATCCAGCATAAGGAAGAACGCAGAAAATAGCAATACCAGCTCCTGGTATTCAACCAGAAACCAAATCACAGCGAAGACAAAAGGATGAAAAATAGAAAAAAATAGGAGGGCATATAATTAACAAACGCAACAAATAAGGTTACAACCTAAAGCACCAAACAAGCAAAAACAACCCGAAACCAACACAGCAGAGAGGGTTAGATCCTCAAATAAGGAAGCCCCATCCGGTCCAACCTGATAAGCCCTTTAATCTCCCTGGGAAGGGAAATATCATTAAAAAGAACAAAATCATCCATGGCACACCCCAACTTAGTTGAGCCATCAGCCACAACATTACCTTCACGCAAAATATGAGATATAGAAAAATTAAAACTAGAAAGACAATGATTAATGTCTCTGATTTTGTAAAAAAATTTAGGGTTATTCATGGAAACGCCATTAATATACTGAATTAAAAGCAAGGCATCCACTTCCACCCAAATGTTATTAATACCAAGAGAGATACATAACTGGATCCCATACAGCAAGCTATCAATCTCAGCTTGCAAGGCGTTATCAGCAGGGGAAGGCCCAGCATAAGCCATAACAGCCATACCCATATGATCACGAATAATACCACCACAACCAGCGTTCAAGTTATTAAAAGAGCCATCCGTATTGAGTTTGAAACAATTGTGAGCAGGGCGTTTCCAGAAAATTAACTTCTCTTTTTTGATAATAGGCTCAAACAGTAACTTCAAACCCAAATGCAAAGCAGTGTTAATACAATTCTTAAAGGACCCGACATTAATTAAATTGGCACTATGAAGTTGAAAAATCTTATTCTTTACTTTAGCAATGATATTTAAGGAATTCATGCCAATATTCTCATGCTTGGAAGCATTACAGCTATCCTATAAATACAACCAAATGAGGACAGGAATGATATTTCTAATACGGCCTTTAGTAGGAACCATCCAATCACTAAGCATTGCATTCATCGAATCATAATGAGTACCTTTAAGAACATTAAAAATATTGTCAAAGTGTATAACCACACTTTGAAAGCAATCGGGCCATTGATGAAAACGTGGTTCAGGTTTTCTAGATGGTAACAACATTGGCATTTAGAAACGATAACCAACCCTTTTTTAATCAAAAGAGAGTCAACAGGTAAGAAGTTGTGAAGAATTCTCCAAAGTAAAAAGGAGTAAGTAGAAGGGATATTAGAATTCCAAATATATTTGAAAAGATAGTTGTTGGGCAGCATCTGTCTGATCGAGTTCCAAACAACTCTAGTATCAAACTGGCCATCAGTGGACTTACTAAATAAGATGCAGTCCTCATTCTCCTCAAAAATGGAAATCTTAGTAATTAAAGTAATAATGGTATTAGGAATCATATTAGCAAGCAAATTCACATTCCAAGTGCCATTAATAAAGACATCCTTAACTTTTAAAGTAGAAGTCGATTGAGTATTTAAAAGATTATCAATAGAGAAATTATCCAACCACTTATCTTGCCAGAAATAAATGTTCCCAACACCTAAACCCCATTGGATGAATTCTTCAGCTCCCCATTTGACATTACAAAGTCTTTTCTAGTTGAAAGAATCCCCTGGTTTAAAATAACACATCAAAGGATGATTGACAGAGCAGTATTTGGCCAGCATGAATTTAGCCCATAAACTTTTCATAGATCTGAAAGAAAACCAAAGTTTATGATTAAAGGACTTAGACATATCAAACAAGGAATGAAAACCAAGTCTTCCCTCCTCTTTAATACCAACACATTTATTCCAAGAACTCCAGATAATGGAATGCTTACCATCTTTAGAGCCCCAAAGAAACTTATTAAAAATAATTTCCATTTTGTGACAGATATGCTTAGTAGGGCTTAACGTGTGCATCAGGTAAATCGGAATGGAGCTTAAAACATTCTTAATCAAAACAATTCTACCACCATAAGACAAAAAATTAAAGGCCCAAGAAGAAAGTTTCTTGTGAATCATCTTAAAAACCTCAACAAAAAGGTGAGACAGTTTCTTACCTTTAAACAGAGGGACACCAAGATAATTGATAGGAAAACTGGTCTTATTAACACCAAACTTCCTTTCCATGTTAGCAATACGATTATCAGAAATAGACTTAGCAGGAATAAAAGAGCACTTAGAAGAATTTAAAATTAAGCCACTAGCTTGTTGAAAGTTTTTCAAGAATCTAAAAAGTAAATTCAACATTTTCATAGAGCCATTGGAGAAAAAAATAAAATCATCAGCAAAGCTTAAGTGGGTAATAGGAAGACCACCATTCGTTTTGTAGTATAAATTAAGATGAAAACGAAACATATTATTAATCCCCCGAGATAAAAATTCCACAGCAATGATAAACAAGGACGGGGATAAGGGATCACCCTGTCTGATCCCATTAGAGGACTTAAAAAAACCATGGGACTTACCATTGATAATAATAGAAAAATGACAATTCTCAATACAGTTCTTGATAAGATTCAAAAATCTCACATTGAATCCAAAAAGATTAAGAATTTTGTAAAGAAAAACCCAATTCAAGTTATCATAAGCCTTAATGATATCCATCTTAAAAATAACATTACCACCAGAAATATTAGCATTAAGGTCGTTCACAAGCTCTTGAGCAAGTAAGACATTGTCAAAAATCGATCTACCTTTGACAAAACCAGTTTGTTCTAAAGAAATAATTTTAGGAAGAACAGTAGCAGCAATAAGCTTATTAAAGAAGGTACATAAACTAATAGGCCGAAAATTATTCCAGTAATTAGCACCATTAGTCTTAGTAATTAAAACAATGGACGTGGTAGTAAAAAATTTAGGCATAATAACACCTTCAAAAAATTCAACAACAGCGTCAACAATGTCCTGTTTGATAATATACCAGCATTTTTGAAAAAACTTGTTCGTGAAGCCATCAGGACCAGCCACGGAATCAGAGTTCATATTATTTAAAGTATTCAGAATTTCCTCTTCATTCGGAGTTTTGGTCAACATAACATTATCGTCATTGGAAATAATAGAAGGCATAAAATAGAAATCAGTCTTTAAATCCGGCCTAAAATTATTGTTGAAAATCTTTTCAAAAAACTTGGTACCCGAATCAACAATCAAATCGGGATTAGTAATCTCATCACCCTCAGGAGTCGTAATCTTATGAATAATCCTACTAGTATTGTTATGGTTAGCAATATTATGAAAGTAAGAAGTATTCCTATCCCCATCAACAAAAAACTTAGCAGAAGCTTTTTGTCTCCAAAAAGCTTCTTCTTTTTCCTGCAAATTAAACAAAGTATGCTTGGCATTATTCATATTAGAAAGATTGGTAATGGAGGCATCATGCATATAGTCCAAATCAGCATTGGCCACATTACTCTCAGCAAGCTTGATATTAGTAAAGACATTTTTAAAGATGCACTTGTTCCACCATCTAAGAGGTTGCTTAAGCCTCTTAAGCTTGAGCCACAGTCTAGACATACCAGTCACATTGTTGTCAGGAAAAAGAGGAGCTTCCCAATTGCTTTTAACAATATCCTCAAACATATTATCCAAAAGCCACATATTCTGAAACCGGAAAGGTTGAAAAGAGCTATTAGTATTGTTTAAAACATTAAGTAAAAGAGGAGAATGATCAGAAAGAGTTCTGGTTAAATGTTCAGTATGGGTATAAGAAAAAGTAGATAACCATTGATCATTAAAAAGGATACGATCCAGCCTTTGCCACATGGTACCTTTATTCCAGGTAAAACCACTGCCCGAAAAGCCAATATCATGCAAATTACAATTAACAATCATATCATTAAAATCCTCCATCGCCATAAAATTTGGTGGCTTACCACCAATTCTCTCAGAGCCATTAGTAATACAATTAAATTCACCACCAACCATCCAAGGAGCATTAATAGTGGTAGCGAAGGAGGAGAGTTGATCCCATAATATTTTTCTACCCATTCTAGTACAGGAGGCATACACAAAAGAAGCAAAACTAGAGATATGATTAATAGTGACATTAGCATGAATAACTTGAGGCAGATCAATGAGAATGTCAAAAGTAATAAACTGTTTCCAAAAAATCCAGATCTTATTAGAGCAATTAGCAAAAGCATGATGAAAACCCAAAATTTTACGAACAGAATCCAATTTAGTAACAGAAACGAAAGGCTCAAGTAAAACCAATAATTGAATATCATTAATCCTACAAAGATTATTAACCCGATCTTGAGAAGGAGAAGCACCAACCCCCTCTGATGTTCCAGATAAGAGCTTTAATCATTAACAACTTTATTAGAAGCTCTAGTGGCCCTAGGGGATTCAGGAGGAGCAGCCTTTTTATTTTTACCTTTTTTTTTATTGGACTATGAAGTCATCCTCCACCTTCTTGCCCTTATAATGGGAATCAGACACAGAGTCAGCATTCAAATTACTTAAATTGTCCACGGGTAAAACAATTTCGATTTCCCCTTCTTCCATCCCATCCACTTTATCTTCCAACTCCTTCAAGTCAGACCCCTTCCCGTCAGTTTTACTGCCAGTTTCCCTTTGAATAGTGCCAAAGTCATTATTACCGTTATTTAAAGAATCGCATGCCCTGTTTTCATTCCCCAAAAGTATTTTAACCGAAATAGAGGAATCAGCTTCCTCAGTTTTCCCACCAACCATTTCCTCTACATTACTAGAAGTCTTATTAACTTCATTCTCCTCATCCCTTCCTCTAGTATTATTCATATCACCCTCCACAATATTTTCCTTCAAAATCGGATCTCCATTATTAGTGTCACAAGCAGTAGACTCAGTGTCATTTTCCTTGTTATAAGGCTTTGAAGTGGAGGATTAAGAGCACCACCCATCAAGATCTCATTTCTGTCCAGCACATTAGTATCTCCACCAACCGAGACATTCAATATTTTTTTCCCTTCAGTGTTCTTTTTCAGTTGGGGATAAGCAACAAAACAATCATGAATCGCATGACCGTGAATCTTACAATGCAAGCAGAAATCAGGAACTTTTTCACTTTTTGTAAATACCCACAATTTTCAGAACCAATCCATATGTCTTTCGGATGTTTCTTAGTGATATCAATTTCCACAAGAACCCTCGCCACATAGGGTCTTGACCGATTAGCAGTAGCTTGGTCAGTTTGTAAAGGTCGACCAAAAATGGAACCTAAAGCATGAAGAACATGAGTATTAAAAAAATGTAATCGTAAATTAGGAAAAGATATCCTTATCGGTACAATCAGAGATTCTTCTTTGACATCAAAGAAAGGAGTCCATTTTAATAACCTCATTTGACAGTTAAGAATATAATAAGATCTCCTAGAAAAGACACGACTGTAATCAAGATCATTCGACAACTGTATGGAGACGTGTCTAGCATCAAGCAGCCCAATGGAAAAATTTCCGGACAGTTTAAGCTTAGCAAAAAAATTCCTAATAGCATCCAGATTAGGCCGCCTCACAGAAAACTTACCAATCAGAGTAAATTGATACGGACTAGCTAATTTCAAGATATCATCTTCCGACATTAAAAGAGTCGGAACACCTTTAATAGTAGATTTGGTAAAAGAGATTACCGGAGGAGTTGAAGCAGAAGCTCCCGCAAGAACATCACGGAAGGACCGGGATGTAGAAGCGGAAGCAGAAGAACCAGGTAAACCTTTGGCTTGAGCCTCAAACGATGAAGGCGGAGCACCCCAAACAGCCGGCGACGAACTCTTCTCCATGAGGAGAAGAGACGCGAAAGGCCAGAAGGCCAGTCAGGAACATATCCAATTTTGTTTGGTATTTTCATAGATAATATAATATTTGCAGTAATTATTAAAAATATCAAATATTTTATGAATTAACTATTAATCCATATATTACATATCTCTAAATATTTTGAAATTTTTGCTTAATTTTTATTGCTGCTTTTTATAATTTCACTCATTGGGTATATATTAAATATGAAAAATTACATAATTCTCAAAAGCACCCTATATATTTGAGAATGTGTTTTAACTTGGTTAAATATATTTGAAATATTAAAAAATTTAATCATATATCAAATTGGTTAATTATGCAATTTTTTAAAATAAATCTCTTAATTCCTTTAATTATTTACTTAATTAAGGAAAAATTTGGTTCGGTTTTTTAACTTAGACACACTTGAATTTGAATTTTATAAAGTTAAAACTTCAAATTTTAAAAATTAATTTAAATTTTACGTATTTCTAGGTATTTTAATGTTCTGAATTTTAATATTTAATCATTTTAAAAGTTTTTCATAAATTTTTATAAATATTTTTGAGAAAAATCAAACTATTCAAAATAAAATATCTTTTGATTTTAGCAAAATTTAAATCAAACATAATACACACACTTTTGTGGTCTCTAACTCCAATGAAGTTTACCTTGATTAGCCTAGTTTGTTTTTTTTTTTTTTTTTACATCTAATATATTTATTGGTCCTATGCATGTTCAACTAAACACTTGTATTTAAATATTGGTCTATGATTATATGTTTGTTGCACAAAACTCTTGTCTCTTAATTTAATTAATTTGATTTTAATTTTGTGAACTATAGTCAAGCTTAAATTATGTATCAAGACTTAGGCTTCATTTGAGACAACTTTTTTATTGCATCTTAAAGCAATTTTCTAATATAAAAATTATTTTTTTTGTACCAGAAGCTACTTTAAAAAGTAGTAAGAATGTCGTCTCAAATGAAGTCTTACACTACACTATCTAAGCATACTAGCTAGCTTACCACTATTAGTGGGTTTGCCAAATTGGGACTACATATCTTAAGATAGCTAGCTTTAATAGTTTTAATAAGTAGTATTATATAGGCTAGCTTTTGACTTAGCCAACTTTTTTATTAGTTATTTCTCAAACAATCAAATCATTTTGATTATAGTATGTGTTTAAACCTCAATCATTCTCTCATGACTGAGAATAACCTTGAGTTTGTTTATGCTCTTTTAGTCAAATTCATACCTACTATGATCTTTCCCTTTTGAATATAGTACCATCACACTACCATGCACCTCTTAATTATTCTTTTTGACTTGTAAACTTTTTGGATTGTTCCATCCCTTCTAATCAAGTTCGCACCTAGTGCAATAATTCTCTTATGGGTACACTATCCTAAGCTAATCATATTTTTTGACTACTTCTATCCTTATTTGGTCATATGGTTTTGACCAAGACTACTCCTAGTAAAGTCATACACTTTTGGCTAGGCCTATCTCTATCATCTTAAATATCTAATTAAATTGGAATATTTAATTTTAACCAAATAATTTTGAAATAGTTCTATGCCGTATAAATTTACAAAAGTATAGATAAATTTGTCAAATGAAATAAAAATATAGTTTAAAAGACTTAATTTTACAGAAGATTGAAGTTTTTATTGAATGATGAACCCCATGCTAGTTATATCTTTAGTACATCAAATGAGATTTAATTAGGGTTTATTGGTTCTTATTATTAAACACTCAATAATAATGATGGCCAATTAATATACCCTAATCACATGCCAAATCTTAAATCTTGGGTTAAGCTCACCATTTAATTCATGTGGTGAATCATGACTTTTAATGTAGATGGATCTTTTTTTTTTTTTGAATGGGGTATCCACCCACTACCACCCCCGAAAGGATGCTTGGCTGCATGACTAATCCTCGACTGACTTAGAAAAGGAACCCAACCCAGAAATCTCTTGGGCATCACTTGATTGGACCCTACATAAGAGGCACCGCCGCTCAAGGGGAATCGAGCACGGATTGGGAGGTTCCCAACCGTACTCTCGCACCAACCAAGCTAAGCATCGGTGGGTAATGTAGATGGATCTAATCAAAATGAAGGGTTACATAGTATATTGCACTGTTAAAAGATCATTGTATCACATGAATTAATCTAAAAAATTCTAAAAAAAAAATAGACTGTTTCTAATGCATTTAGATACCTCCTCAAATTATTTTTGCATGTTTAGAAATTGAAAAAATATATATTTTCAATTTTTTAAAAAATTAAGTTAGGTCAACTAAATGTAATAAAATTTGTTAATATTAGTTATATTAAATTCAATATTTATTAATTATTTGAAATTTTTATTTAGTTATTTACATAAATTAGGCATTTTCTTATAGGAAAAATCTCTTCTTACAGCAGAACAGTAGCAGCAATAAGCTTATTAAAGAAGGTACATAAACTAATAGGCCGAAAATTATTCCAGTAATTAGCACCATTAGTCTTAGGAATTAAAACAATGGACGTGGTAGTAAAAAATTTAGGCATAATAACACCTTCAAAAAATTCAACAACAGCGTCAACAATGTCCTGTTTGATAATATACCAGCATTTTTGAAAAAACTTGTTCGTGAAGCCATCAGGACCAGCCACGGAATCAGAGTTCATATTATTTAAAGTATTCAGAATTTCCTCTTCCTTCGGATTTTTCGTCAACATAACATTATCGTCATTGGAAACAATAGAAGGCATAAAATAGAAATCAGTATTTAAATCCAGCCTAAAATTATTGTTGAAATCTTTTCAAAGAACTTGGTACCCGAGGAAGCAATCAAATCGGGATTAGTAATCTCATCACCCTCAGGAGTCGTAATCTTATGAATAATCCTACTAGTATTGTTATGGTTAGCAATATTATGAAAGTAAGAAGTATTCCTATCCCCATCAACAAAAAACTTTGCAGAAGCTTTTTGTCTCCAAAAAGCTTCTTCTTTTTCCTGCAAATTAAACAAAGTATGCTTGGCATTATTCATATTAGAAAGATTGGTAATGGAGGCATCATGCATATAGTCCAAATCAGCATTGGCCACATTACTCTCAGCAAGCTTGATATTAGTAAAGACATTTTTAAAGATGCACTTGTTCCACCATCTAAGAGGTTGCTTAAGCCTCTTAAGCTTGAGCCACAGTCTAGACATACCAGTCACATTGTTGTCAGGAAAAAGAGGAGCTTCCCAATTGCTTTTAACAATATCCTCAAACCTATTATCCAAAAGCCACATATTCTGAAACCGGAAAGGTTGAAAAGAGCTATTAGTATTGTTTAAAACATTAAGTAAAAGAGGAGAATGATCAGAAAGAGTTCTGGTTAAATGTTCAGTATGGGTATAAGAAAAAGTAGATATCCATTGATCATTAAAAAGGATACGATCCAGCCTTTGCCACATGGTACCTTTATTCCAGGTGAAACCACTGCCCGAAAAGCCAATATTATGCAAATTACAATTAACAATCATATCATTAAAATCCTCCATCGCCATAAAATTCGGTGGCTTACCACCAATTCTCTCAGAGCCATTAGTAATATAATTAAAGTCACCACCAACCAACCAGGGAGCATTAATAGTGGTAGCGAAAGAGGAGAGTTGATCCCATAATATTTTTCTACCCATTCTAGTACAGGAGGCATACACAAAAGAAACAAAACTAGAAATATGATTAATAGTGACATTAGCATGAATAACTTGAGGCAGATCAATGAGAATGTCAAAAGTAATAAACTGTTTCCAAAAAATCCAGATCTTATTAGAGCAATTAGCAAAAGCATGATCAAAACCCAAAATTCTACGAACAGAATCCAATTTAGTAACAGAAACGAAAGGCTCAAGTAAAACCAATAATTGAATATCATTAATCCTACAAAGATTCTTAACCCGATCTTGAGAAGGAGAAGCACCCACCCCCCTGATGTTCCAGATAAGAGCTTTAATCATTAACAACTTTATTAGAAGCTCTAGTGGCCCTAGGGGATTCAGGAGAAGCAGCCTTTTTATTTTTACCTTTTTTTTTTTGGATTGGACTATGAAGTCATCCTCCACCTTCTTGCCCTTAAAATGGGGATCAGACACAGAGTCAGCATTCAAATTACTTAAATTGTCCACGGGTAAAACAATTTCGATTTCCCCTTCTTCCATCCCATCCACTTTATCTTCTAACTCCTTCAAGTCAAACCCCTTTCCATCAGCTTTACTGCCAGTTACCCTTTGAATAGTGCCAGAGTCATTATTACCGTTATTTAAAGAACCGTATGCCCTGTTTTCATTCCCCAAATGTATTTTCACTGAAATAGAGGAACCAGCTTCCTCAGTTTTCCCACCTACCATTTCCTCTGCATTACTAGAAGTCTTAATAACTTCATTCTCCTCATCCCTTCCTCTAGTATTATTCATATCACCCTCCACAATATTTTCCTTCAAAATCGGATCTCCATTATTAGTGTCACAAGCAGTAGACTCAATGTCATTTTCCTTGTTATAAGGCTTTGAAAGTGGAGGATTAAGAGCACCACCCATCAAGATCTCATTTCTGTCCAGCACATTAGTATCTCCACCAACCGAGACATTCAATATTTTTTTCCTTCAGTGTTCTTTTTCAGTTGGGGATGAGCAACAAAACAATCATGAATCCCATGTCCGTGAATCTTACAATGCAAGCAGAAATCGGGAACTTTTTCAAAATCCACTTTTTGTAAATACCCACATTTTTCAGAACCAATCCATATATCTTTTTTTTTTCCTTCAGTGTTCTTTTTCAGTTGGGGATGAGCAACAAAACAATCATGAATCCCATGTCCGTGAATCTTACAATGCAAGCAGAAATCGGGAACTTTTTCAAAATCCACTTTTTGTAAATACCCACATTTTTCAGAACCAATCCATATATCTTTCGGATGTTTCTTAGTGATATCAAGTACCGATATGGCTTACCACCAAGGGTCTTGACCGATTAGCAGTAGCTTGGTCAGTTTGTAAAGGTCGACCAAAAATGGAACCTAAAGCATGGAGAACATGAGTATTAAAAAAATGTAATCGTAAATTAGGGAAAGAGATCCTTATCGGTACAATCGGAGATTCTTCTTTGACATCATAATCAACAATCAATTGAAATAGTTGTTTGAATTAATGTAATTGGACTTATCTTCACAACACATTTAATTATTGGATTAAAAACAAGTTATTACAATTCTTACAAAAAAAAAAGATCAGGACATGAAGAATGTAATGAAGTTAGTGCAAGTATCTAAATGATGGTTATATATGATGAGGGAGAATATATGGAGTTTTTTACTAAATGAAGTACTATTAAAATTTTGTAATATTTTTTAAATTGATGTCAGAAATATGATTGGTATATTCAAGGTTTATAGGCAAAATATATGGAGAGATAAATAAATAATAAGCTTGCATCATTATCGTATTAGATTATTTAATGTTGTAATTAAATGAAACTTAAGAGGCTCAATAATCATTTTTCAAAAGTTAATATCAAGTTTTTTTTTTGGTGCCCTAGCCGCTCTGGCGATTTAGCTTTTCCCCTCTTCTCTTCGTCTCCGATCCTTTTCTCCCTCTATCAGAGCTCGTTTTCTTCGATCGACTGCTCTATTTTGGATCTCTGTGCTGAGCCGTGCCCCTTCTGGGCCTTTTTCGATGGCTGCTACGGCTCCTTCCTCCTCATGGGGGAAAGCTTCTGAGCCGGTGATGCAGAAAAACAAAGGTTTCTTCAACCTGGAAGATGATACACCGAAATCTCCTTCTAGATCTAGATCCTTTAAAGAGGTTCTCTCTGGAAAAGTCGCATCAGGTGATGAACTTCCATCTCTTACGCAATCTTCTTTTAACGGGGTTCCTGCGGTTTTACTTTCTGATGAAGAGGTTCTCAAACTTGCTTCTCCCTTCAAGTTTACTCTTGTAGGTAAATTTGGGTTACGTAGACCCAATCTTGATGTTATTCATCAATTTTTCTCGTCCTTAAAACTGTCTGGATTTTATTCTGTTGGTTTGCTTGACTCTAGGCACGTTGCAATCCAATTATCGAATGATTATTTGCCGCCCCCATTATTTTTTAATATTTAATTATTCATTTCATTTTTTTTAAATTTTAATTTATTTACGTACATGATAAATTTGATTTGTCCACCCTTAAAAGAGATTCTAATTCTACCTTGACTAAGAAAATGATCCCAAACTGTGTATGCTGATTAGCAAATTACCTAAGTCCCAAACTATGATCCCCTTGGTTAAAATAATCCACTTTTAATTAGTCGAGGAACGATTACAACACAAATTACCTTCTATAAGATACAATTTACACAAGAGGCTCCAGTTAATGCATTATTATTATTAGAGTAATGTCAAACATATAGAAAAAGAATCCTGTCATTTAAAATCCTAAACATCTGAAAGAATGAAACTTAAAATTTATTTTCTCTACCCGGATCTTCAATTTTCCCACATATCTAAATTATCATTATTTATAAGAAAGTAGATATTTTTACTTTTTTTTTCTTAAAATAACTGTTTCAGGTTATCCTAACTCAAAATTAATTAAAGCAAGCATAAATTATTATATTAATTTTCATAGATGAAAAAAAAAATAATAGAATCAGATATTTATATTAATAACAAGCATCAAAGCATAAGATATTTATGGATTATGATACCTTGACATAATTTCTTTTTGCTATTTGCAAAGAGGATAGATGACTGAAGGTTTGAAACAGTTTTTCTAGTGTTTATTTAATCTATCAGTGATAGCTAAATCGGGTAGATTTTGTTTTAATGCAGAAGTTGGCTGAATCTGTGCTGGGACAATAGGAGAAAGGGCCTAGAGAATGAAGTAAGCCAAGGGTTTCAACCCTGTCGCTGAATATTTTTAGTTTCTCGAGCATGACTTGTCAAAAGCTAATAGTTTTAGAGTCCTGCCCTCTACAACACACTTTAATCTCAGACTGACTAAAAGCTTTCCAATTAAGTGTTATTACAAAGCAACACAGGCTAAGACAAGTATAGGCTCAGTCTAGGCTTTCTACTTTTTCTCTTTTTACTGTGACAAACGAGCCCGAAAGCAAACAAGAAAACAAGTAAGAGAGAAAGATAGCTTCTATTAACACTGTCTCTCTTCATCTATGATAATATGTCTGTAGGCCTCTAGCTATATATACTAGCAGTGCTTCTTTGTTCTATTAAGGACTGAGATGCCTTGCTTGGACCACCAGGATGTGTCTTTTCAATACTCAAGCCAATATTTTAATCTAATTATTAAATTTACAAATATTACTTAATTTACTTCCTCTTTATAGATTTCAAACCTCAGCTAATGCAAATGAGTGGGTGGCTGCAATATGTTAGATTAAAATACAATTACTTACTATAACGTACAAATTTTGATATATATTAAAGCAAATCATAGAACAAAAAAATCGTAGGAAATGGTACTGAAGACCTCGTACACAATTACTTACAGACGTAAAATAATTATCAAACGGTTAGATTTTTTTTTTTTGGGTAGAAGCTATCAGATATTAAGTAATGATTATGTTTTTTATTATATTCAAGCTGTATAAAATATTTATTTGGTTCTTCTGCGTAAGAAATCATATAATTTTTTTTTATTATTTTATAGTACTTTAAATGGTTGTTATTTGAGGAGAAGGTGATTTTTTCAAATCATATAGATTAAGATTTGGATTGGAATTGTTTTATTAATGTTTCTTAAAACAGCATTTTAATTTTTTATTAAAAAGCTAGCCGCTTTAAGAAGCAAGAAGAAAGCTGTCCCAAATAAGACTTATGTGCTATACGTATTTAGTAATGATGCTATGCAATGGTAATTAAAGTGACTAATTCCAAAATGAGTGCATTTGTTCTAATTTTTCACTAAATTTCACGATGTTCTTTTCCATTTCAAGAATAAAGGGAACGAAACTATACTATGTTTTTTTTGTTTGAACTTTTTTTCATGCATTAAAAAAAAGAAAGTTGTAAGAGCTCTTGAGATATATTACAAGTAACAGTTTATATCAAGGGATCTTCAAGAGAAAATAAAACATTATGGAAATTAATAAGATAAAAACATGCATATAAAAACTAGTTAGTCAAAAGTTATTAGACTCTGAGTCAAATTAATGAAGCAGCTACAAGAGAAAATCAACTATTTGTCAAAATAATAGAGATGCTACAGGATTTTCATCAATAGAAAATTCTGAGGACCATCAACTCTCATTCCTGATGCATAGACACTATCAAAAAATAGGATTTTCGCAGCATAATATTTCACCTTTCCCGGCGGTAAGAGCTCTAGACATCCTTCTCACACCATCTAAAGCATTTTTGTTGTTTCAAACTGGAATAATGTTATTGTTTCACCTTTCCCGGCGGTAAGAGCTCTAGACATCCTTCTCACACCATCTAAAGCATTTTTGTTGTTTCAAACTGGAATAATGATATTGTTAGCTTTATCATTTTGAAGGACAGTGATTCTAATTATAATTAAGATTTCAATAAAACTTATTTTGTTTTTATTTTTAATTTTTTTTTGCAGGGGGGGGGGGGGGGGTTGGCGAATTAGAGGCAATCATCCCCATTTCCTTTAGATAATGAAAAGATTACATGGGGAAAATATAGTAGAAAATATAAGAATAATAATAAAAGAAAAAACTTACAATTCTTGTGACAGAAGCAACAAGCTTAAAAAATAAAAACCTAATAACCAAGCACAAAAAAAAAAAGTGAAAAGAAAAACCAATCTAAGAGACTTAGAATGGAAAAATCATCCAAGGCTTCAGAAAATTGCTCTTGCCCAAAACCCTTGAAGGGATAAAAATGACCACCTATAACTCATGATGTTAGCCGAGCCAACCATCCAAAAGACAAAATTGGTTATATAGGGACAAGTCCCATGGTTGAAAGAAACGACCATCCAAAGTTAAAAACTGGTTGTTGGGCCGACCATCCAAGGTTAATTGACTTAAACCAATTCATCATAGTCCCTTATCCCAGCCTCCAACTAGTAAAAAGCTGCTCAAGCTGCAAGCTGTAATATAAAGCCACTCCAAAAAGAAGGCAAAAGATTTCAAAGATCCGAAAGATCCTGAAAAGAAGTAAACATGCCAGGAGAGAACCAAAGCTAGCTCAACATCTCCAAAGTAAATCCTCACATGACCAGATACAAAAAAGATCCTAAAAAGAAGTAAAGACACCAGTAGAGAACTAAAGCCACACCAACATCTTCAAAGTAAATCCTCACATGGCCAAATGCTTAATATCAAGATATGATCTCCATAGAAGAATTTTAGTTAGAATAACATTCTTAATAAGCCGATCAACAGTTACTACACAAGTAAAATTACCAGTAAATCTTCTTTTTTTCCTTTCTCTCCAAAAGAAATATAAAATGCAGCAAGTTATAAGAAAATTAAAATTTTTGAGCCTTTCTCCATATTAGATGTCGAAATAAAATAAAAAACTTGAAGAACAGTTGTTGTATGCATAAAGTGTTGTAATCAATACAAAATCAGAAATAATGAAATAGTCACACTGAAGGAAGAGGTGATTATGATTCTCCTCAGCTTTAGCATATTAAACACATATGAGAGACACATTCAAATTCCGTTTGTAAAAAATATCTATCATTTTTAACCCTTTTAACAGAGCCATCCAGGCAAAATAAGAAAAACACATAGCAAACCTCATATGCCAAATAAAAGAGGACCATTCTACCTAAGTTAAACTATCATAAAAAGAAGCATGGAACATATTAAAGGGTGGAAGAGACACCCCGCCCCAAGACTTACATAATTCAGTCTGATTAGAGGTAAGAATATTAGCAAAAACCAAAGAAGCAACTAAAGCAAAAAAACATGGAAAATTCTAGCAACTAGATATAATCAAATCTTCCACAGAAGTAGATTTGAAAGTAGAGCAAGTATTAAAATCAAGCATCTCATGAAGGCCTCTACCCCCACACCAAGTATCCGAATAGAGGGAAAGGGAGCTATAAGGGTAAGTAATGGAAGAGATATTGCCTTCTTATACCTTATAATATAACAAATAAATTTCAGAAAGCATGAGCTTTTTTTTGAGGCCTCCAAAGAGAAATAAATTTGTTCTCTTAACCCAACTAGACAATAGGAAATTACCATTTAAAATGCGAAAAATAAGAAACAACTGAATGTAAAATACAAAGAATTGGGATTGGGAATCCCCACACCCCCAAACTCTTAGGCCAACATACATCTTTCCAAGAAATAATATGAATTTTCCTAGCATTCATTTTACCATAAAATAAAAAACTAGAGAATTTTTTTTTAATAAATTTGCAACAAAATTTAGGAAGAATAAGACCCCTAATCCAATAAGAGATAGTATTACAAATAGTAATTGAGAAATTGAAGTCTCCCTTCAAAATATAGGATCTTAGCTTTCCAACCAGCAAGAAGTTCAATATTTTATTAAGTAGAGGTTTAAAATCAAAGGAAGTCAGACTTTTAATAAAAATTGGCAACCACATATATTTCAGTGTTTTGAGCAATGGATATATTCAAATTTTGACAAATATTCTCAGCCACATGAGTATCTTAGGAGAGAATAGCCAAACTTTTGCTATGATTCAAAAAAGGTCCAAAACCATAAAAGAAATACTCCAAAATATCCTTTAGCTTGTCAACATTAATAATAAAGGTTTTTCCAAAAAACAAAGACATCATTTGCATAATGAAAGTGAGAAATATTTTTCTCACTAGTATTCATACTCTTAAAATTCACAACATTAGACATATCATCTAATAAATTAGATTAGACATCCATAATAGTGCAAAAAAAACATGGTTAAAGAAGACAACCTTGACAAAGACTAGAAGAAGAGCTATCAAAACTATCTAAAGCACTATTAAGAGCAACTGAGAAAAAATATCCTCAACATAGCCCTTAATCTAAGAAATAAAAACTTAGGAAAATCATTTTGAGTCAACCTATATATAAAAAAAATCTCTAAATATAGTATTAAAAGTCGTGCATATCAAGCTTAGCATTGAAGTACTTATCTTTTGCCTTACTATTAAAGTCCCTTAACGTATAGTTCCGATACAAGAAAGATATTATCAAAGGGTATCCTCTTTATAATAAACCTAGCCTAATGAACATGAATGATAAAAGACATAATATTTAGCATATGATTAGCCAAAAATTTTGCCACAATTTTATAAGAAAATATTAAATAATGAAATCGGCCTATAATCAAAAATCAAAGAGGCATGAATACTTTTAGGAATAAGAGCAATAATAGATGCTTTAGTAGCCTTAGGATGTGAGAAAAAGAGAAATAATGTAAAATTGCTTTATATAAAAAGAACCCACAATCTCCCAAGAATTCTAAAAGAATTTAAATGCAAAACCATCAGGACATAGGGTAGAAGAGGGTGGGAGCTGAAAAAAGCCTTCTTAATTTCCTCAATAGTTATAGGAGCCATAAGCGGGGAGAAGGATAGCAAGAATGACGATTCTACCAACATGAATAAAATTAGAAATAATAAGAACAGATTTAGGAGAACTGAAAAATCTTTTAAAATGATGAATAAAAGATTACTCCCACAAAAGTGGATATATCCTTAATTCTTCTCCTACTATGTCTGTAATGAATTTTAGAATAAAGAAAGCCCAATTCCTCATCTTAGCAAGAAAGCCATCTTGCTAATTTAGACCACTGCATAAGCTAAGAGGTGTGTAAAGATATATTATGATTATGAAGATGGTTCACATGTTTTAAAGGTTTATTAAGTTGTTGGTCAAAAGGAGTGCATTAAATATTTCACAATAAAAGACATTGCTTCTTTTGTAGAACATCAATAGAGTCATAAATAGACTTAGAGGAAACCCAAGGCTAATCCTTAATATTGCATTTAAGTCTATGTAGCCTAGAATACAAATCATTAATAAGACTTCCCACAGAAGCATAGGAAAAATATTAATAAGCAAATCCTAGAACTCAAGCTTATTAAACTAAATTTTTTTAAAAAAGAAATCTATGTATAAGATTAACCATTTGATTATTGTAAAGAAGAAGAGACGAGTGATCAGAATAGCTTAATTTAATTTTACAATAATAGGAGGAAGGAAAAGATTCCAACAAATGATTATTCTTCAATAACCTATCGAGATGATTGAAAATTATCTCTGCCAATCATGACATCATATTGTACTATTTTTTAATATTAATTAACCCTTAATTTGATATACTAAGCATATGGATTAATTTAGATAAGTTTTTAAATATAATATATTACGATTTGGATGGTATAGTATGATCATTTAAAAATTAAAAAAAAATAAAATATTACCAAAATCTAATTGGCGACTACGGTTTTCAATTTAAACGGATTATACAATATGATCTGGTTCATACAATATGATTAGTTTAAAAATATCAATTATATAATTAGTTATTTTAAATATTTTTCTGGATATTTGATCATATAATATGATATGGATCGTATCATATGATTAGTTTAGAAAAATTTGATCTTAAATTTTCTTACTCTCCTACATGTGTGTGCACGGTCACAAAGATATCATACACTTTTTATAGGACTTTGACTACGAAATATAAAAATAAATAAATCTAAAAATATAGACTCTTGTAAAATATTTTTCTATTTTACCCAATTTTGAGCTGTGAAACTTCTTGCATGGTGTATGATATACCAAAAATGTTAGCACATACAAAAATGGATATACAATACAAATGCTAGGAGAAGTCAAAAAATAATTATTAATATTTTTATCAACAAAATTATAAACTTGGGATCATATATTGCAACAATCTCCCCCTTTTTTATAATGAAAAATATTTTTGATTGAATTTCTAAGATTAATTATAGTTTCTCATAATCTCCCCTTTACTAAGAGATTAATTTAAAAATAGGGGAAAGCACATTTTTTTTAATTTTTTAATTATTATTATTATTATTTATTTAAAATTAGAAAGGAAAGCAACAAAAAATATAAACATAGGAGAAGTACGCAGAACTAAATAAAATTTGAACGATTTTCAACCAAGCATCTACTCCCCCTTTTAAAATTACCAAAAAAAGGAACATTGATGCAAATAAAAAGCACAAGTAGAAAAAAAAAGAGAACAACTAAATGAAATATACCAACACAGACTACAACATATTATATACACTAGAAGTGAGATGGTCCCTAATCAGATGGTGGTGGTGCCTGAAAATATTTGTGAAGAATAATAAAGTGTTTAGTGAACCACTCCTTATCTACCTCATGTTATCACTATACCTATTGGTGGTGTTGTAGAAGCACTTTGTTTTACTATTGTATCTAAGTCCAATGCTGATTGCATTCATCAATATGCAAGATGATTGTAATGTTCAAGCTAGCAAAACCTTTTACCATGGTAATGTAGAGATCACCTTGTGTTGCATGAGCTGGTGCAAAAGAAGGTACTAGTGCTGGAGCTAGTGTTGGAGCAGGAAGGTCTCCCACTTCCTCATAAAATTAAAGATCTTCTATTACTCATCTTATTGTCTTCATCAAAATAGAACATAAACATAACCATCAGTAAAGAAGATGGGAAAATTATCTACAGTGCAGGATAGCCAATTTGATATTTTTGGTTTAGGTCATAGGCAACTAGATGTCCTAAGGCAATATTTTACTTATGTCGGGTGGATGGGATATGGATGACAGTGAAATTTTAAAAATAACTGATAATCAAGTGGGCTTCGTTGAATTGGGTGTCAGGAATAATGAAATAGGTAACAAAAGATAAGAGTGGAGTAATATTGACTATGTCTTAAGCCTTAGGAAGGATTGAAGTTTTAAGGTCATGTTGGATGACTTGAGCATCTTGGTTTAGGGAACAAACTTAAGGTTGATGTGGGGACATTCCTAATAGTGAGGTTTATAGTAGTCTAATCATAATCTCCTCAAAATGAAAGTAAGTGGGGTTTATGCCTTTCAGTGGATAGGTGTTGGTTTTGGGTTGGGTCCTCTTTTGTGATTTCTATAGGATGCCTACACACAAATGAAGTCATCACAGAATAATCAACATTTATTTTTAGGCTTGCAAGGAATTCAAAGAGAAGCTCAAAGTTAAAAGGAAATGAAAGAGCCATAAGGAAATGTAAAGAAGTGGATGAAAATAAGTCTATGATCTGATATTATAGTATATTCTGATTCAGAAGTTAGGATGGAGTAATGTGAGACTTTTTTAATTAGTAATAGGTCGACTCATCCTCAATAATTTAATATCTATCATCCACAAAATGTTGAGAAGAACTTCTTTAGAGTAAGTGAGCTCTCTTACTACCTCCAGCCATTTCAAATGTCAAAGATTGGAATAGATGTGAGTGAAGGAAAATTGAAGTTGAGTGAATGAAATCCTTAAAACCCCTTTTATTTTATAGAATTTTTAGTAGATTGTACAATATGATATGAGATCATTCACTACAATCATAATGAGATAGTAAGGATGACTTGTCTAAAAATATGGTCGAATTGTATAGTATAAACCATATCATACTAGATAATCTTTCTAACAGTGGTTCATCCTGATAGGTCAAATGGTATAACCTTTGACTAAATAATCATGCAACACAAATAGCTGTTCATATAGTATGATATATAATATTATATCAACTAATTTAAATTCATCCAATGACTATCAAAATGTTGATCATATTGAAAGTTTGATAAAGATGTTAAGCCTAAGTGAACTTATCCCTAAGCACACCAAGAGGGGGTTGAATTAGTAAATTTAAAAACTAATTGCTAAATTTAAAAAAAAATGTATATTTTTTATTTTTTAATATTTGAAAAATAAGTAGCAATTATCACTTAGTGCAGAAGAAAGATAAATTTTCCAACATAATAAAATAATGATGATGATATTCTAATTAGTAGAGCTAAGCACTGAGTACTATTTTCACCAAAAAAGTTATAACATAATTAAAGTGCCAAAAGTATAATGTGGAACATAGAAATATAAATAAACACACCAAAGATTTATAGCGGTTCAATCAAATAATGACTTAAATCCACTCCCTAGAGTCCTCCACTTCGAGTATTACACTATCACTATAGTGTCTCTCTTTTTGCCCTCACACCAAGGCAGATAAGTCCTTACACAAATCACTTACACTCGCACTGGAAGCTTTGTCACCCTCCAAGAGACAACAACATACCTTTACTCTTTATCTCCTACTTAAAGATGGCAGAGAACCTTGAACTCCTTTCTCACCCTCTTTGTGATGGTAGAGATCCACATCCTTGGGCTGAAGAATCTCTTCCCAAAGCCACCCAAGAAAACTAGACAAACACTAGGAGGAATAAGACAAGACACTAGTATGGAGCAGTATATGTCTTTTATTCTGCGTAAACTTGAGAAGGTATTTCCTCTAGTATTTTTTTATTATATAAAATATCTACCCATACATTTATCATATGAGGCTATTGTAGGTGGATTTATTCAATATTTGATAGATGTATCCTTTTGAGAGATATTTAATTAAACTTAAGAAGACTGCTAAGAATAAAGTATATCCAGAAGGCTAAATTTGTGAAGCATATTTAATATACGAGACAACTCAATTTGTTTGTATCACTTTAACACAATATCACAATCAAGTAGGACTACTACACATCAAAATGTGGATCTTATAAATTCATATAAATTCTCAAATTTATCTATATTCAATAAAAGTGGTGAACCCACAGGCACTAGTACTATACACTATTTAACTAATAAGGGGATAAAAATTGCCATGTTATATGCCTTTCTTAACTATAATGAAGTTGAGTCATATATTGAGTAAGTATGACTGAGCTTGTTCGTACATTTGTTGCTAAAAAATCATAATCCCTAAATTTTATAGGAGTTTCATTTAAGGTTTGAGTACATTAGTACCAGTAGAATTCCAAAAGATTGTGAAAATAGAATTCCCTAATTAGTTCAAAAATATATATGATATATATTTTAACTATTCATTTCTACTAATTTATCTTAATTAGTTAATGTTATTATCAATAAACATGCCAATAATATATTTATAAATACCAATTAGATACACACTCAAGAGAATGATTTACAATATCATGGGCTATTGGATCTAGCTTAAGGACCAAATAGATTAGTGAAATGTTTGCCATTTTTTTTAGTTAATGGTTATAAATTCTAAACCAAATATTGGGTGAAGGTAGGAAGACAGATAATTCTTATATTTGTGTAAGAGAGAACACCCATATAGTTAATGATTTTGAGTACTATGGGATATTATAGGAAATACTACAATTGGAATATCCTGATCTTAGAAATAATGTGTATTTATTTAATTATGACCGATTTGATTCAGTACATATATAGGTGCAAGAATATATATACTTTATGGTATAACAAAAGTAAAGCGGGATAGGAGATATACAAAGTTTGACCTAATCATCATTATAAGCCAGGCAAGCTAAGTCTACTTTGCTAACATCCCGAATAGATTATAAGGCAAATAGGATTGACTCATAATTATAAAGACCAAACCCATGGGAAAAATTGAAAAAATCACATCAATACCACTAGTACATCAAGAAGAGTCTATATAAAACTTAAAAGATCTTGTTAATGATGTGGATGATTAAATTATAACTAATTAGAGTGAGTTTCACTTAGAGGAAGTATATTTAAACATAGAAAAAAGTCATGAGGAATATGATAGTGGTGCAGATATTTCATCATATGAAAGTGAATCAATAAATAATAAGTAAAAATAAGGTAAATGGTTTTTGATAATAAATTATGAATCAAATTTTTATATTAATAATATGATTTATTTAAACATCATTACAATAGTTACTTTATTTATTTTAATATTACTCAACATCATTTATTTAATTATTGTGATATTTTATAAAAATTTTATTATAATTTATATTTTTAATATTTCTTAATTTTTTTAGATGGCTTTAGGTGATGAGTGTGATAGAAGATTGATCAAAAAATATTTTTGATAAGCATAAAAGAAGATAACTGGTGGCCCACCCAATAAATCAGTTCGTATTGAGGGGACCTCTTCACCTTAGCTTGCCACTTAGAATCAGCCTAACCCACCTTTACCTACTCTTACAGCCAATAGACTATAGTTCTACTCACTAGACCCCTGCTTCCCTTCATCAAACACCACGCACAGTACTCCTTTCTACCCTTACTACCCACCCCCACTTTCTCCTGGAGGCCCTCCCACTTATCCGTATCTGGCATATATCCCGTCATACTAACCCCCACCACCCCCTAAACCAGCTACAGGTGGACCTTCCAAACTAGCTACTACAGAACAGACAATAAAGGGTCATATGTTAATTGAACCTAATAGTGACATGTACATACTTATTATATTATTAACACTTAACTAAAATTAAATAATTTTTTTCTCACCTAACTTATTTTAAGCAGTTTTCGCTCGTCAAAATAGTCAACGCATAAAATACTGGACATAATACAGAGCATGTATGATGCTCCTTATATTTCTTGAAAGAAAATCTCAAAAGAAGTGCAAGACATATGGTTTAGAGAGTTTGAGGTTAGTTATGTCCAAATATATTTTATATTATATATTTTTACTTAAGCTAACAAAAATATATATTCTATATTATATGTTTTTAAATACAGAAAGACTTTTATTGATTTCCCCAATATAATGATGAAATTAGAAAGAATTTTGAGAAGCGTGGGTCGACTCGCATATAAGACATATTTACAGACAATATAAAGTCAAGTGAGCGACCACTCAGGATTGGTGAGAGTGTATAGGTTGAGTTGGCCAGTACTTAGGATAGCCCAAATTATACCCAGAGGAGGGATCATGATAAACATAATAGAGCTTATGATGTTGGGGGCATAGATAGTTCCCTTCATACTGGGGGCTTAGTTCCACATACTGAGCACAAGCAACATCTGGTAAGAAACTTTAAATTTTTTGAATAATAACCTAGATATAAATACTAATGTAAGTCTATTACAAAAAGAGGTACTAGGTAGACAGCCTATCACAATTGAATTATATAGCCATAACCACAAGTGGCAGGAGGACTGGCAATGAGTTGATGAGAGAACAAAGAGTGCCTATAAAAGTATACAAGTTTAATATTTTTGATGTCATGTGTAAACGGATTAATTTTTTATTAAATTTTATAGGAAGAGTATATATGTTTGAGAGAGCCAGGCATGAGTAGGTGAGGGTTCTTCTGGGGGATTAGTAGAATATTCTGACTATCATACCTGGTTAGACGTAGTAGGAGGAATGCAACACAGTAGGGTTTATGATTTAGGCTCACAAGCCTATGCATATGAGGGGTAGACATCTGTTGTCTATAGCTTAATTCTTAGCAAGTACCCAGGGGTCATTATATAACACACAGGTAGCTATCCTTCAAGCCAAGCTAGAGCAAATCAGGAAATCCCAAGTTGACTGGCAAGTGCAAATGCAATAAACTCGGTTGTTTGATGAATTGTATAAAATGAGGGATGAGATCATTGGACAGTAGGTTGCTTCAGTAGAGGAGGAGACTTATTTTGAGTAGTTGTGTTCTTATTTATGGCCAGCTGTTATTATTTATTTTGGATATTTATGTAGTTTTAAAGGAATGAACTTTAAATTTTTGTTTTATTTTTTTTTTTTTTTTTATTTTTTTTTTTTTTTTTTTGAGAAATGCAAAGCTGCAATTAAAGAAAAAGAAAACAACCTAGATACAAGCTAAGAAGAGTCTAACCATCTATCACACTCTTCCTTTAAAATAAGTTTAAAGGTAGAGGGAAGATTGCTCTCCAAAAAAATATCCCAAACAAAATCACAAGACAAAGCTAGGTTAGCACAAAAATCAGCTAACTTATTACAATTATGACTCACACAATTAAAAACAACATTATTGCATTTTTTCAAGAACAAAAGACCAACCTCTTCGGAGTTATCATCAGTTTTCCTCTGTTTGATGTACAATTGATGAAGAAATTTGAGAACATTATGATTATCACCCTCTATTATGATTCCTTTAGCTATGTATATCCAATCCTGCATCAAGTCTTTAACTGCTTTAAAAGTGGATAACTCCAATCGAGCAATGTCCCAATGTCTGCATCTCCTTCCAAAAGCAAAAAAGAAATCTGCCCTTATCATCTGTTTTAAATTATTTGGTGAATGGTAAATTAATTTGGAATGTATGTTTGTGTTTATATAATTATGTTCAATGTTTGGAGATGATTCTGATGTTATATTTATATAGATATTTATGTTTGAATAAATATAGTTTCGAAAAGTTTCTATAATACTTGTGCTATAGAAATATTTTTTTTCTAATAGAGAAGTTTTTTTTTTTTTTGCTTCAAGTTTTTGGTGGATTATCTACCAGAAATAGACACATGATAAAATGATATTGTATTTTTTGCTAAACTTTTATGGTGGTATTTTTGGCAGATAATCAGTCAGATATTTTTGGCAGTAACTGTCATGCGAAACCAACCGGTGGATTATCCGCTAGCATTTAAGGCAGAAAGTTTCCTCCAAAAATTTCGGTGAATAAAATGTTGAAATTCCTTCCAAAAAAATAACATCTTGGTTACGATTTTTCTCTCGGCATGCCATCAGTTAGTCCACCAGAAATAGATTTGGTAGAATTTTTTTGACGAAATAAACATCTGATGTGCAAATTATAGTCGGACAAGTGTTCACCAAAAATGAGCCAGAAATTTGGTTTTATCAGCAGAATTTCATGTTTATCTGCGAATTTTGTCTACCAGTAATGACCAATTTCCTGTAATAAAGCATACACGATGAAGCCCATTACAAAACATTAAATAGAGAAAAATTATAGTATAAAACTTGATCAAAGTCACCAACTATAAATATTAAAAGTGTCTTTCCAAGAAAAACTCAAATTTTACTATGAAAATTAGCATAAGAAGAGAAAAATACCAACTATTTTTTATAAATAAAAAGCTTAGAAGCATAAAAATTGGCTCCAAAAGAGCTTAAAGAAAGATTTAATGAATCCTACAAAGGTTATAAATATGAAAATGAGTATTAATATTTCGTACTTCTCTTATATTCCAAATAATTATACACATCATAAGAACTTACCCTACCAGAAGAATTTGATCATGTTATTCGACCTTAAGTAGATAAGTTATGAAGAATTTTCTTATTATATTTCTTATTTTCTTAGAAGTAACCAGTGTAAAATCATCCTTAGAATTATGAACTTAATTAAGGACATCCTCTTTCTAACAATCATTAGGATATAAATCATCATAAAGAATTAATTCTACCATCTCCCAATTAGAAACCATTTGACCAGAAGGGCTTAATCCCTCTGAAATATCATTTAGATCCCTATCATAATGAAGATCATCATAGGCTAATCAATCAAAATTGATAATAGGAATACCATCAGAAAAAGGAGTCTTGGGGATGGAAATAATAGGCACTAGATCATGGAAATCAATACAATCAGAAGGTAAAAAAACCCAACTAGAGAAGAAATTTGATTAGAAATATTAACTTCATGAAGTTAACTAGAATTGACTTTATCGGCTAAAATTGGACCCAAATCTCCCAGTTTAACAAAAGTCTCAATGATAAGAGATGTTGAGGAAGGATGGCCAAAACAACCATATTGTAACCACAATTGCCCTTATTTAATGGGTCATTAATTAGTACATTTCCTTTAGTAGATGGAGTAAGAGAAATATCTTATTTAGAATCTGACACCAAAGCTGTAGGTTTTATAATCTAATTTTTTTCCTCAAATGAGGGTGAAATAAATAACATTCATTTTTAATATGCCCTAGGGTTTTAAAGTGCAACAGAAAGAAGGGAAATCATCCATGACCACTTTCTGGTCATAATCAAACTTTTCTAGACCAAGTTATATGATGTTAGGATATTATTTATAGATATCATGTTACATAAGAACTCTAGTAACAAAAGGTCTAGTGTCGTTAGCCATCACATTATCATTTTGTAATGGGTGACCAAATAGGGAGCTCAAATCATACAAAATTCTATGAGAAAAAAGATGCTGCTTTAGGTTAGGAAATGATACATAGATTAGAATAATGAGATATTTCATAGAAAAATCTAAAGAAGGAGGCAACTTAATAAGCTTCATTTAATAACTATTAACATAATATGATATATGTCCAAATACATAACTAAAATCCATATTGTTGGCCAATTTGATAAGAATATGATGATCGAGGATCAAGAGGAGTAACTAAAAAATCCTCACTAAGCTTAAGGTTAAATATTATTTTTGAAACAGATTCAGGTTTAGCCTACAGGTAGTAAAGCTCCTGATCAAAGAAAACTCGAAAGAAGTAGCCAGAGTCTCTACCTTTTTGTCTAAAATCCAAAGCACCGTCATCCCATAGTGTGTGGTGGCTTTAAGTTTAGAAAAGACACAGAGGAGGAAGATCTAGAAAGAACATTTTTAATCATAGATAATCCTAAAGATTAAAAAGAAAAACTAATTCCTAACTAGTCGAAGGTCAACTAAAGATAATGAAAACCAAATACAGGATGAAGAAACTTAAAAAATAATATAATAAATTATAAAAAAATAAAAAACAAAATGTATTAAATAATATCATATTCATATTTACTTGTGGTGATCGACCGCCTCCACTAAAAGTGAAGGGGTGGCTTGTTGTTAAGGTCAGTCATGGTTGATACCATTATTCTCGACTACTTGTGGAATGATTTAGTGGAACACTGAAAGAACAATAGAGTAACCAATAATTGGAGTAGTTTGGTTTCATGATCAAGTTTGAAGACATATTTAAGGAGAGGGAATGGTCACTCTAAAATGTGGGCTCAACTTTGGTCCTATGATTTTATTTTAATTATTAATGTATTTCCAATTGATTTTAAATGGTCATCAATAAGTAATTTTTTTGGAAAAAAATCTATCAGGAATTTGAAATGTTGAAAAATCTTACATTGAAAAAATCTTGAAATATAAGTATGGACCTCCAAAAGGGCACTGCTTAACGGGGATAGAATTCAAAGGGTATATAATCGCACCATCCCAAGGGATGAGACAATCGCAGGCCTTCATGTTCTTCACAAGAGGTCCAATGGAAGGGCAGATTAGATCATACATATGATTAACCATTAGGGATAGTGGCTCTCACCAACGCACCTTGATGGGTAATAATATACACGACCTGATCAGAACAATGAGGTTTCCCCCACTCGATACATCAGCTTGAGAGTGGTTTATTTAATTAGGGGATTCAATTTCCTACAAGTGCAAGCCCCCATGATTAATTACATCTCAAGCCGGGCTTGAGAAGACTCTTGATTAAGGATTCTATATTATTCTTTTAAAATGGGATTGGCATATAGGAAAGAGAGTAGGAAATTCCTACTTAAATGGAAAGAATAGTTTAATTTAACTTAGTCAACATACACGACTTAGATACACATCCGAGGGACTAAGGTAGTAAGAAGAAATTGGAGAAAAAGATATAATCAATACACTCAAAGCATATTAGGGAGAATGATGGAGGTCGTATCATTCATGTGATACAAATATGCAAGATTTATAAATCCTGAAGAATAGGGGACTTACTTATCAAAGAGGCATACTACGAGACACCAAATATAGTAGCCTTGAACTCTAAATTTAAGGTGGGTTTAGTATTCTACACACAACAATAATACCCGTGTCCTAGCCAATATATCCTAGACTTATATCCTGCTTGAAAAGGAATGCATCTAACTATATAAGCGTATAAAATTCATGTTGTTTAGTCTTTATGAAAGATGGGTGGGTAGCTCAATGTTTGAAAGTAAGGCCAATTTCTAAAGAGTACTTTCCTAAGTGGCCTTGTACTTATATAGGGTAGATGCTCTTAGAGCTAATGCAATTAATTTTTTTATTTAATTAATTTCTAATGCAATGCATGTTGGTTAAATTCTCTAAATTAAGTATGCATAAAATTTTAAAAAGGCTTAAAAATATTTTTTTAGAAAAGATTAGAATTCCCCAGGTCCAACACCTCATCCTCATAGGTTGGATTATCCGGACTTTACCCGCAAGCAGGAAAGTATCTTAAAGAAGGTGAGAGAAAATGCATTAATGTACATGCGACCATGAACCATTCTAGTTATTTCTTATATCATTAAGTTTATATATTATTTAATTTCTAAAATATTAAAATTTAATTACGACTAGAAAACGTTTTAGTCCTTAAAGAGACTAATAAAATCAAGTCACACACATACAAGAAAGAAACCTAAGAAAAGTAGGTAAGTTTTACTACACAAATAATAATAAATATATTAATATAAATTAAACTAGTAGAGTAAAAAAGAAATGTTCATGGCAAATGCCATATAAGCATAACCTAGAATCTGTATAAAAGTAATGGTTGTTAGGCCCCGCCAATAACAACATGGATTCTAATCCTACTAAATGACACAAGTCTTAAAAGCAAGGCATTTCATCTTCAAGTCTTTATATGGATCATTTTCTTTTGGATCATCTTTCTTCGGTCTTTGTAGGGTTCGTCAATGAAAAAGAAATTCCTTGTGAAGGTCCTTTCTTTTTCCCTTTGTTTCCCTGATATTTGAAATGCCTCACTTTTAAAAGACTTTCATAACTCGATTACATTACAAATTATAAATTATATTATTGAAAGATAAAAATTTAGACTCTCCTGCATGGCTATCCTAACTAGTTAATATAAAAATAACCCAAGCAGTTATATATATAGGAAAAATAAAGTGCACATTATCAGTCACACTTGGCTATGCTCTTATTTATTTGAGAACTAAGTGGCTAAAGCACATGTAGTAAGTATTTACAATGATATATTTATTATTTTTTAATTTTTCCCCTTTTATTTTAGTGCTGCGTGAGCATGACCACTTACAAAAGACATCATTAGTATTAAAGTGTCCTTAACATATGAGTAATCTATCACACACATCACATCATAAATAAAGTATAGTAATAAAAAGCAACATAATAATTATCATAATAAGTTAAAGCAAATAGCACATATGCCACATATAAGAGCATCACAATACAAAAAATAAAAAAGGCAAATCATCGGCCAAACCTAGAGCTATAAGTGGTGCCATAGAAAATAATTTTATGTGTATAATAGGATTGTGTGGCTTTAGATATTTCATATATCGGATAATTAGTCTAAATTATTTTATGTTCAAGTTTGTTCGAAGCCAAGAAATGAATTTTGATTAAGGTTTAAATATTAATACATTAGGGTTTATTTTAATTAATTAAGTTGTTTGGTTAGTTTTAATACTTAGGATAATATTCCACTACGGGAAAACACGCGAATACCGGCGGAGTTTCCGACGGAAACTTTTGGACGGTAATAAACGGCGCAGGTACCGGCGGATTTGCTCGACGTAAAGTTTGCGTCAACACTACCGGCAGAACATACATCAGAAATTCACCGACGCATTGTACGCCGGAAAACCCGACGGTATAGGGATGCCTGAACCATTTCCGTCGCATGTTACAGCGGAACTATTCCGGCGTACGGTTTCGGCTGATAGTGCGCCGGCTTATTTAAACTCAACGAAATATATCCGATGGATTATACGTAAAAAATTATACCGACGTCATTATTAAAATTACCGGCGGAACGTCCGCCGGTAGAAGCCCTATTTTGCGAACCCGAACCCCTCTGGCCGTCATTCTTTTCCTTCCATTCTCTCACTTCCATTGCTTCGCTCGTCGCCCTCCGTCGCCGTTCGTCGCTCGCCGTGGTTAGACGTCGCCGACGGTCACCGGACATCGCCGTCGATGATCACCGGACTTCGCCGAGCCTCCTTCCTTGTCGCGTCCGGCCTCTGTGCTTCCTAGTCGCGCGCCGCCGAGGAACCGAAGGTATATGTTTTCAATTTTTTTTTGCGATTTCGGTTGGATTACATATAGATTAGCCTTTAGTCCATATCTTTTTGCTATAGTCATGGTTGTTATCACTAGACATTTGCTAGAGGATGTAGTTTGGTGCATGCTTTTTGTTGATGATATTGTTCTTGTTGATAAGACTAGAGAGGGATTTGAAGGTTTTTATTTTCAATTTTTTTGCTATTTCGGTTGGATTACATATAGGACTAGCATTAAGTTCATATCTTTTTGAATTATAGAGAAATTAAAAAGATGTCAAATGAGTGAAGGAGTGTGATGTTTACAATTTTTAAGAATTAAGGTGATGTACAACAGTGCATGAATTATAGAAAAATTAAGTTGATGTGTCATACATTTAAATTATTGGAGAGAGTAATTGAGCATAGATTACGTCATGATACTATTGTTTCTCAAAATCAATTTGGATTCATGCTGGGTAGGACTACCTATGGAAGCGACATATATTTTGTGAGGTTTGATGAGAAAACATGTGATAAAGTTCTAGAGAAGTTCTCTTGAGAGTTTTAGGAAAGAGAAGCGTTAATAATACCTATATTTAAGTTTTTAAGGTTATGTATGTAGAAGTTTTAACTTGTGTTCAAATTCAAGGTGGTTTGACCAAATATTTTTCTATTTTAGTTGGATTACATCAATGATCTGTTTTAAGTTAATATCTTTTTTCTTTAGTCATGGATAGGGCTGCAAATGAATCGAGCCGAGCCGAGTTTGTGAGTGTTCATGTTTGAGTTTGTTTAGTATTAGCTTGTTCAATTTCGGTTCGTGTTTGATTCGAGCTTTATTATTTTTGTTCATGTTTGGTTCGTTTAAAATATTGGGTGTTCATGTTTAGTTTAAGTTTATGTTTGGTTCATATTTGGTTCGTTTAGTGGTTATCAAGCTTTAAACAAACAAGCATTAACTAGGTATGAACGAGCTCAAATTCTAATATTTCATCAACTTAACAAACGGCCTTTTGGGTGGCAGTTGTATCTATGGAATCTACAATTAGATATAATATATAATTCATTAATTTTTACGTCTTATATATAGGTTATGGATATTAGAAATCAAAGAAGTATGGATGTATATACCGATAATATTCTCAAAAGGTTCGGAAGACATTAACAGATGAATTCATCAAATGGGGAGAGCTTTTTCATTCAGCAAGCCGAAACAGCTGCCGCCAGCTTATCAATCAAGAAGGAAGTTCGATGTCCCATAGTTCTAAATCACAAAAATCTATTTGTGGAACCTAGAACCAGAGAGATGTTAATGTTGATTCTGTATCGCAGAGGATTCATGCCACGGTATTGGTATTGGACTTCTCATGTGTGAGATATGAGCCATTATTTGATTATCAATGTGCGGTCCCTTCTACAAGTAATAATGTTGCTGAGGCTGAACTCAGTCCAAATATCTTGAGGAAATTAGTTCATGAATGCAACTGGAATTCAAAACTGAACAAAATACAGAAGGAGTTAACCAGAATACGGAGGCACAAAACTTTATGATTTATTGGCTGCTGCCCGCAGGCAACCAATCTGGAAAGGGTGCATCGACTCACATCAGAATTCTGTTGCGTGAAAAGATGTTAACATCGGCTAAAGGAAATAAATTGCCGTCGATTGATGGTTTTAAATCAATTCATTGGCTGGCTTTAGGAAACTAATACCGAAGATAATTTAATTCCTCAGATCTAGTATCGGAAAAAGAAGTTAGTTTCCAACTTGGTTTGACATACATAAAGATAGAATTGTTATAGTAATGGATGCATGTTATAATTCTTTAAAGAAGATATCGTGCAGAATTGGTAATCCGTCATTGCAATGCACGCAGAATTTAAACTGCCAAATCTAGAAAATAGAAGGAAGCAAAGGTGGTGAACATGGTTAGTAAGGATGCTTCTACTTATCCAATAATTCTTTGAGACTACAACGGCTATAATGATCTTGAGATCTGCTGCAACATATGAGTTGGATAATGATCACACGAACGAGTGTTTACTACACATCCATCCTGAAGCAGAGGCTTGGAAAGCACTTGATCGATACAAATCTCCCATTCGCGGGCAGACCAAGAAATTACAGATTAGGTTTATGTTGCAGATGATTTTAACTTCCATTCAGTCGATTGGCTTACACCGGTATACTCATGTTGCGCTGTGATAATTCACTCCCTTACAACTTCCTCTCACAGTTATGTATACTACTCTTTATATGTT
>NW_021444229.1:79999-173835 GCF_001605985.2 Dendrobium catenatum
CACTAAGACAGCATTTACTTGGACAATTGATGACCCTGGCATATGGTATGCTCTCAGATTGGGAACATGTCAGGGCCAATAGCTTGTCCATGATTATATGAGAAAAATACAAAAATCATTCACTTAAAGTTATGGTTAGGAAGAACCATGTGTTGATTTGTCATCGAATGTTTATTAGCTCAAAGTCACTCCTTCAGGCGAAAAAAGAGAACGTTACTAAAAATAAAATGGAGTTCAGACCCTCCAAATTCTAGTTAGTGAAGAAATTTTCGAAAGGAAGTAGAGTTCTTGCCCACTCATAATGGGAATCCTCCAACATTAGCTGAGGATCAGATTGCAAGAATATGTGTCAACCATAATTGGACAAGAAAAGTATTTTTGGTCGTTTGCCATATTAGAGAACAAACTTGATTAGCAATAACTTGGATGTTAGGCACTATAGAGAAAAAATTTTTACAAAATTTTCTATACAGTTATGGACATCAAAAGAAATCAAAGATAAAATAAAAGCAAGGATGGACTTAAAGGGAGATTATGTTAGAGGAAAGCTTGGAATTGAGGATGGTGGAGCCCTGAAAATTTCTCAAACCAAAGCTCCATCACATTACAACTTTAGAGCAAAAGAGAGCAATTTGTGATGAGGGAGAAAACTCTACGAGTACCTGATGGATATTCTTCCAAATCTAAGAAGCGATGTGTTGAATAAGATCAGGGAGATTATCGGATGTGAAAAGTCATGATTGTCATATCTTCATGCAAATCTTACTATCAACTGCTTTTAGTTAGTCTTCCAGATCAGAATTTAAATCCTCTGATCAACTAAGTTCCTTCTTCAAAGATTTATGTGCTCTTCTAAATTAAAATGTGAGAATTTGATTCTTATGGAGCATCACAATTCCATTCATTTTGTGTCAACTTGAGAAAATATTCCTCCAGGCTGTTTTTTGACTCTATGGAGCATCTACCTATTCATTTATCATATGAGGCTATGTTTGGTGGACCCGTTTCAGTAATAGGTAGAAATGTATCCTTTGAGAGATATTTAAATAAACTTAGAAGACCGCTAAGAACAAATCACGACCCGAAGGCTCTATCTGCGAAGCATATATTATACATAACAGACCACTCCAGTTTTTGCTCGTATTATTTTGAAACAATATCACAATCAGGTTGAAAGTTCAGCATCTCAAAATATTGGTAAATCCTCAATATATTTGTACTTCAGCGGAATTGGGAACCTTTAGCGTGCTAGCACTGTGCTCTATTTGACCGATTAAGGAAGATGGCCATTACACATATACATCTTGCTTAACTGTGATGAAGTGGAGCATATCTCGAGTATAAGGAGTTAAGGTTTTATATTTTTGTATTTTCTTTTAGACTTTTATTTAAACTCAAGACAAAAATTTGTAGGAGGTTCATGATGGTCTTATTAATACATCAAAGAAGAGAAGTCCGAAGATAGTGGAAAACGAATTCACTGCTTCGTTTAAAATACGGTAATGTTTTGAATAATTATCTAACTAATGAGTTAATTATGAATTGAAAACATCTCTGTACATCTGAAGGTACACACTGAAGATAGTTCGCAGTATTCAAGTTATATCTGAGTTAGCTTGGGGAACCCAATAGATTAGTAAAATGTTATCAATATTTGAGGTCAATGGTTATTAAATTCCAGACTAAAAATTGGTGTGAAGGAAGGAAGACAGAAAATTCAGGTGTATGTGTAAGAGGCTAACACCCATACAGGAGATGATTCTGAATACTACAGGGTATTACAAGAAATATTAGAGGTTGAAATCCGCGTCAGAGGACACTGTGTACTCCTTCAATTGTGAATGTTTGATCCAGTACTCAAATAGAGGCACGAAAGTTCATCCCAATTTACTAGTATAACAGAAGTCAAGCGGGGTAGGAGATATGTAAAGTTGATTCTTTCAGTCATTGCTGTTCAGGCAACTCAAGTCTATTATGCTAACTATCCAAGCGAATACGAGGCAAACAAGATGGCTGGTAGTTATGAAGACAAACCAAGGGAGTAATTGAGAAAACCACCTCAATACATCCAGCACATCAAGAAGGTTTATGTCTAATTAAAAAAATCTCCCAATCAGTGTAGATGACCAAGATCAGAATTATGAGAGCGAGTTACAGTTAGAGAGGTAGATATAACCATAGAGGAAATAAGATGAACTCTGATAGAATTGGAGGTATCATCTTCTATGCAAGTGAATCAACAAATGATGTATATCACAACTAAGGTAACTTAAATTTTTAGCTACTATGCACTGCATTTATTTTACTCCCTGCGTTTTTACTAATTTTCTTTAGACGTACTGCACTGTTTTTCCTACATGGCACTTTCGGTTCATATGCCGCCGGTAATGGCCAGGCGATGTAGAGCGACGATAATTTAACCGGCGGGAAAGGCGCCAGGCAGAAACGGACGAGTCTTTTTTAAGTCGAAACGATCCATTTGTTTCACCGGAAATGCCAGTCGGACACGCGCCGGAAATGTTTCCACCGCAAATTTTGCGCCGGGAATAATTTATCAGACGCCGACCGAACAGGCGTGATGAATTTCGCCAAAAAAGTCCGATTGAATAACTTATTGTTCCGTCGGATTATCTATGTTTTCCGGGCGGATTTTGTGTCGCTGGTATTAACGGGTTTTCCTGCAGTGTTCCTCTAAAAGTTAAGTTGCAGTTTAGCAAATTTTAGAAGGTTTGGGATCAATCCTATCTGCTAGTTAATGGACTTAAAGAGTCACATTTCAGTAATAAGACTAAAGTTTTTGAAGTTATTAGCATCTTTAATTAAATATTAAGCCTTATAAGGAGTCAATTAAACTTTACTTTGTGTTAGATGGAGTCTTTGGAAAAGTTATGATTTTTAGAAGTTCAGGCCCTAGATATGAACTACGGTTAGATCAGAGATTGACTTATTTAATCTTTGCTGATTTATGAATACCTAATATTTTAAAAAATACATATATTTTAATGTAGAAGTTAAATTTCTTTTATTTTGCTTATTAAAATTTATAGAAATTATGTATAATTTTTAAAGTTTGGGCATATAAATATCAAAATTATTAATTAAGGTATTTCTAAGGTTTTAATTCAAATCAGCCTCCAAACTACTTGGAATCACCCCAAAGGTTTAAAAAATGACCTAAAGATATTGTTCCTAAGTGTTTGAAAAAATTATAATTTTAATAATTTTTAATTATTATAATTTAATTAAAAGAGTTATTTTTAACCAAATTATAATTAAGGTTTGGATTAAAATCCAATTAAAGTATTTTCTAATTTTTTGAGATTAGGATAAATTATAAAGAGTTTGGTATATAGAGTAATTTTTTAGATTTAATTTGAATTTATTAAAAAATTTTTGAAGTTATCAGAGCTTAATTAAAAGATAAATGGGTTTGTTAATATAACTATCTAAAGAATCTTAATTAAGAAAATTTTAGGAAGATTTAGATGTCACTAAGTTTTAAGTGTTTAAGTTTCATGTCAATCAAAGATGTACCCTAGCTCCTAGAATCTCTTTAAATTCGCTAGACGGTTTCTAATTATTATCCTAGGATGTCGCTGCGTATATAACTTGAAATCAAGTGTTCAGAGACTGACCTTGAATAGCATATAAGTGATACGCATCAATAATAAACAGAACACCATACCCTGTAGATCTGTGAGTGCCTAAGCTAATGCTCTTGTATTCTACACATACAAAAGAATATAAATAAGAATAAGCATAATTTATGATGTAATTAGTAAATATTTGAAGCCCAATCATCATCACTAATCCTTCCCCCTATGAATGTTATTCACATGCATAGACTATGTTTAAATTTTATAGGACCACTAAAATTAAAAGGTTTAATATATGTATAATTTTAATATATATATATATATATATAATATTAATTTGAGATCTACTAGTCATCCAAAGGAGGTTTTAAAATAATTTTAATTTAAAAATAATTACTAAATAATTTATTTCAATAATATTAATTATTAAAAGTATTAAATAATAAATAATTATTAAAATAATATTTTAATATTGATAAATAATTCTAAATTAAAGTACAAATGTTTTTAAGACTTTAAGGTATTATATAAAATTTTTTATTTAAAAATGAATTATAAATAAATATTGAAGTTTAAAATAATAAAAGGTATTTTAAAAAATAGTTTAAAATCATTAATACTAAAAATAATTATTAAAAATTATTAATACTATTTAAGCTTCTAAATTTTAAAAATGATTTAATAAATATTTTTTATAAATTTTAGAAAATATTTAAATTTTAATTTATCTAACTATTAATTAAATAATTAATAAAAAATACAAAAATAGAAATATTTATTAAGTTAAAAGTAAAAACTAAAAATTACTCTTCTTTGATTTTTAGAAAAAAAATATTATTTTTATTATATATTTTTAATTAAAAAAATAAAATAATTATTAATAATAGTTATATTATTTACATATTAATAATACCTAAAATATAATCAATTAATCAGAATAATTAAATAGTAAATATATTATAGGTAAAATTATTTGAATACTCTCTGAAATTATAAATTATTATTTTAAAATAAGATTTTAGATTTTATAAAATATTTACTTATTTATAATTAGTCATTAATTAAGAATAAAAATTATTTTATAATTTAAAATATAACTAATATATTAAACTATTTATAATTTTAAATGAAAGGTAATATTTTTCTTAAGAAAATGACATGTAATACATAATTTTTGGGTTCAAAAATAATTTTAAATAACTATTTGAAGTTTTATAATTTAAAAAATAATTAAAATTAATTTAAAACTAATTTGAAATAAAAATGACGATGGCGGCGGACTACGTGATGCACTCTGATTTGTTGTTATAAACTAAAGACACATTTTTCAATCATTGGTAATCATTGCGCAACGGCATAATCATTGACAATGATTCACAGACGGCATCGTTGGATCCTCCGTGGTTTGGATTGACATACCATATCATGCCAGATGAAGGAATTAACCACATGATAGAGATCCTTAGTCAAGACGAGCCGCGGAGCGGCAAGATCTGAACTATTGATCGTAAGATCAACGGTTCATATCATTCATAACTCGAATGTTACGTAAACTAAACCCTAAAATAATAATTCATTCTGTTCTCTTGATCCACGCAATAGAATTTAATGAAATTTTAAATATAGAGACTAAGCATGAAGAGCATTCATGGGTGACAAAAATCACATTCTAAAATGCACCGTGCGAAGAGTTATTTAGATTTAAGTATCCTAAGCTAGGGTTAAGGATTTCACCTAAATTTATGGATGATTTAACCCGTTTAATGGCTTATTGAACTTGTAGATTGTCCATACTCCTATTTGTAAAAGAAACCACAATCTAAAAAGCTCTAGATCGATGGGAATCTTCTTTGGAATGTTTCAAGCCTTGGTTCACTGGAGATCTCATTGCCGATGGGTGTTTAATGATGAATTTGATTTGGAGAAGGTGAAGGAGGTCTAGGGGAACTCTCACACAAAGTCTCACGACTAGGGAGTACATGGGAAGAGAGAAAACATAAAAGTCCCCTTCATAAATCCTAATTTTTCTATTTATAGGTATATGCCTTGGATGAATGACTAGATCTATTCTAAGGTGAATTAGAAGGAAATTAAGTTGATTTGGCTGGGATTTGAAGGAAGGTGGCTTTAGGAAGGTTTTAAATGCATTCAATGGGGTTCAATTTGACCTAAATAGGTCGATTTGACCCAAGGAAGACTTGGGTTGACCAAGTCAAAGGTTGACTTGGTCAACCTAGTCAATTAGACCCAAAGGATTAGGGGTTGGGTCAAAGAAGGGTTTGGAATGAGTTATAATTTGAATTGGGCTCAATTGGACTAATTGGGTCAACCTAGGTTGACTTGATCAACCAGGTTGACCTAGGGCAGGGGTCTAAGCTCAACAAATGTGGTCTGACCCATTAAACCCAAGGGAAGTGTGAGATTGAGCCAAGAAGGATTTAATTTGATTTGAAATTGAATGAGAAGATATTTGGGTCAATTGGGCCAACTTGGATTGACCTAGTCAATCAGGTTGATCCAGTCAATCAGGTTGACCCAGGGCCTGGGTCTGGACTCAACAGACTTGGCTTGACGCACTGAACTCAAGAGAAATGGTCTTGGGGTTTGTCTTGGTTAATTTGACCAAGTTAACCCTCCATGACATAGGATTAGGGGAATTCAAGGTCAATAACAAGTGAGAAATTTTTTATTTATAATTTCAACATAATTCTAAATAATAAGTAGTGTCACATGCAACTAGTGGATCACTTATTAAATATCATCGAATATATTAGTGAATAGAATCAGATGATAAAGTCCTAAACAATTGATAATTTTTCTACATTGTAGGAGATTATTTGGCTAACAAAGTGTTGTTGAAGCTCAAGCAAGGCCAAATGTGTTATGTTAGTGAGGAAAATTGAATATGTACTATTACAAATGATGATAACCCCTCCAAGCATTAAAGGAATACTATTTAAGTATTTATTATATTATCCATTTTCATAAATTGTAAGATGGACTTTTTTATGAATATAAAGCTTTGTTATGGATTTGTAGATTTGTGATGGATTTATGATTTGATTTTGATACAATTATTCATCAACTTAGGATTTGTGATAGAGTTAGGACAAATTTGGCAAAATAATTAAATAAATAATATTGAATACAAGTGGCATGCCAAAATAATAACTAACAAATTAGCTTTGTTTAGCCTTTTGATTGATGAAGATGTCCTTACGCTCAAAATTTGGCTTCTTTGACAATGATTACAAGGATATTAGCCACACCACGCTTGTCCACAAAAATCCCATCATCTTCATGGAATTACAAGAAAGTTCGTCAAGTTTGAAGCTCACCTCAAATATAATACTATAAAGCAAGCAATTGAATCAACTTATTGTCCATTACCAACCCATCCCATAAATCCTCATATGACCATCGCCCTAAAATAAATACCATATATCACTTCTATAAATAATCAAATATCCCAAAATATTCATAAATAAGTCTCTTAAACCTTATCTTGACAATCGATTTCACTCAAAGCCCATCATGCCTTTATCCCATCATTATAGCACTCCTAAAGCTCATCTAGTCAATCACCTAATAAACAATCATAAACATTTCAAGCCAAACCCTACTACTAATGAGATGTTATACTCGGGTGCTCTTTATAGAACAACCACGTCAATTATGTCATTTACCTACCCATCAATTACTATGACTCCATCACTCTCCACTCTCCCTCTCCTTCCTTCTCTTAAAAATATTCGATGTACCCTATATGATTAAAAATCTTATTTTTGTCTTTAAATTTTGAATGAAATACGTTGCGCATGCTCTTGAACTTTTTTAGGAAAAAAAGAGTTCAAATCAACCTTGTTCATGCGGCAAGCTCCATCTCCCAATCAACTCGTCGATGCTCTCACTAAATCTCTTTTTAGGCAATATATTGAATATCTTAGAGCCAAAATTGGTGTGTCTCGAGGAACTCCATCTTAAGTGGGCCTATTAAAGGAATTTTTTAAGCTGTATCTTATTTATTATGAGCTTTTTAATAAGAAGAAAATTGCAATAGGTGGGTAATACGCATTCCTTATTATCGTCGTATAGTAGAAAATTAACTAAAATGTTTGTTAATATTCATTCCAATTTTTTTGCAAATAGGTGTTATTACACTTTCCTTATTTCTTACTCTATCCTAGAAGATGATATTTTTAAAAAGGTAGCCATGACCTTAATATACTATTATTTTTTTCCCTACCTCTATTCATTAAACCATCTCACATATATCAAAATTTACCTCAATGTTTCATTAATGAAGCACATACAAATATAATTATTTTTAATCTAACTTGTGTATTCACACAAAAATTACATAAAAATATTATTATTTTTTCTTGAAAGCTAAGCTTCAAGTAATACATTGTAAGTTTGTAGAATGGCTTTTGTTATTGTAACTACGATAGCTTGTCCATGAACGACAAGACGTGTTGATTGATTGAGCTTTGTACAAAGGCAGTTTGGAGAGAGAGAGAGAGAGCTAAAGAAGAAGCAGCCTGGACTGCAGTTGTGGGCGGTAGGAATCCTCGACTAGGGATAGAAATCAAATCAGCCGTAGGACCGTGGAGACTTTTGCTTGTCGGCTTCCTCAAAATTATTTTTTAATGAACGAGTTGACTCAAAGTCAGCCGAGTCACGTCTCGTGACTCGTCCTCTCCGCCGCCCTCCACCGCTTATCTGTCCCCTGACACTGTTCATTCATTCCTTTTTACTTTATAACTTTTTTTTTATTGAATTGAATAATATTTATTCAATTTTTTTATACAAAAGGATCTTCATCTTGCCAGAAAGAGGTTGGAATTCCTAATCCACGCCAACTCAAGATAATCTTCCATCAAGCCAAAGAAATGGTTTCTATATTGAAATTGTAGAGGTGAAATTCCACCAAAGATTAAAATGCTTTTCTAAAAGCTAGCAAAGTTAGACCCATCGTTGTTTTTTATAATGTGATGGATTAAACTGCTATGAATTACAATTGGTTTTTACACAGATAGAAGTCAATAGTTTTTTTTTATTTTTTGCTGCAGGTTTTCAATAGATTTCTGACGAATTTTCTGTTAGAAATCTATCATATGGAAAAAATATATGTTTTTTAGACAAAATATTCAGCTGGAAAATTCCGGCAAAAATTTCTACCGAAAATTTTCAGGAAAAATATCGGTGATACCACTGCTCAGCAAACTTCTGATGGAATTTAATTCATCAGTTAATATTTAAATTTCCATCAGAAAAATTTCCGACGGATAATTTTCTGCTAGTATAGATTTAGCTACTTGTGTTTTACCGGGAAAAAAATATATATCATTAAAAATTATTATTTTCATAATTTCTATGATTTTTTTACGAAGAATTCCAACATTTTCCTTTAGTGATTATTTTTCGAGAAGTGTCTCATGCCAAATTACTCATCCTAAAAGACATTTTAAACACCTTTCATTCTGCCACAAACCTAATAGTTAATCATAGAAATTATTTATTTAAAATAACTATCATTAATGGCCCAAATTATTTCTAATTAATTGACTTTTTTAATTTTAATTCATCCTTCAGAACTAATCATTTCTTAGTTTTAATTCAAAAATTATAACGTACCATTTCTCACTTTTAATTTAGCTTTTAAATATGAAATTACAATTTTGTTGCGATGGGCATGCATTAATTTTAAATTTTGCATATTTTATGGGTCGTAAGTCTTTCTCTCCACCACTTCTAAGAAGAAGAAACATATACCCTCCTTTTGGGAGAAAAAAAAAGTTTAGAAGATTTTCAAATTAGGGAAGAACGCAATCAAATTCAATAGTTGGAGGTATACAAATTTGTTTATGGATTAGTTTTCGGTTCTTGTTGTTTAGTGGACTCTATATTTTATGAAGTTATCTCGAATCTAGCATCAGTTTTGAATTTGAGAAACTTTTGATTAATCTATACTAAGTTGTTTAACATTTGATTTCAAAGCTTTTTTTCCAAACATATGTCTTGATATTTTTATTTGTTTAATTTTTATTTCATGGAAAAACTAATCATAAATAAAGCTATAAATTTTCTTGGATTAGTTTTATATCATATTCATGATTTAAAACTGTGATTTTATTTTATTTTTTTTTAATTTTTTGGAATCTAAACTTCAACTTAAGTATATTTATTAATTTTTTTAAATATCAATTTTTACAAGAAAATATCAATTTCTTTAAATTAAATATTTATTTAGTTGTTTTTTTAGAAAATGCATAAAGCAATTTTATTAAAAAAAAAGTTATATACAAACTATTATGTGATTGCTCCACAATCACATTCCTCCTTTAGTAAAGAAAAAAAACAAGTAGGAACCTTATTGCTAATAAGATCACCCCAAAAGAAATCTAAAGAGCAAGCAAGGTTAGCACAAAAATCCGCTAATTTATTGCTATTTCTATGGACAAAATGAAAAATAACCTGATTAAACTCTGAGAGAAAAGAGAAGTACCAATTGCAATTTCCTCCATCTTCAGCAGGTTGCTTATTAAAGATTTTTTGGACTAAATCAATAATATTTTTATTATCACCCTCTATGATAATACCTTTGTAGTCATATCTTCATTCCAAAATGAAAGATTTAATAGACAATATTGCTTGCATCTCCATTTGTGCTGCATCCCAATGCTTATTTTTCAATATTTATTTAGTATATGAAGGCATTTTAGAGGCTGTTTGGTTGTATTTTTTTTTGGTTGCGATTGGATTTAGCCTTATGTTAATTAAATACTTGTATGGTTGATGTTGGTATTTTCCATAAATAATTGTTGTTACCATTGATATGGATTGTACTGATTTTGATAAAACTGTAGAAAGAAAATTAACAAAATTTAAGATTTCTAATTATTTATTTAAATTAATTTGAGATTTTGTATAAAATTATTATTAAAAATTTTATAGGAAATTAAATTTATTTATCTATGCTTAATTAGGAACTACTATGCTTTTATTATATTTCATTGTAGTCTATAGTTTCTTTTAAAAATAAATATTAGAAGATAGTCTAAAGTATTTCAAAACTAGATATTGGAGTTTGCCATTCACAGATCAACATGATAGGACTTGTCCTAATCGAATTGGGTTGTGACTTCATCTTGGCTCAAATTTGGCTAGCCAAACTAAGGGATTCCCCCTACATCCCCTAATTTTCTCTGGGCTTGGTGAGAAACCTAAGTTCTAGAATTAATTTCTCAAAGTCATGGGTCATTAGATAATTGTGTCCTTTAAAGCATGTAGGCTTAGGTTACCTTCTTACATGTATCATTTCACATATCCATGCATCATTTGTATATCGTTTGCTTACATGTGTGTTATCTTTATGTTATATGATGGATAAGGGTGTAATTGATCTAAGCACCTTGCAAGCAAGCTCAAACCTAACTCGTAAATGAGCTTGTGAGTCAAACTTATCAAGTTTTGAGTTTGAGCTTGAGCTTATAATAGAGATCATATATTATACAAGATTGAGTTTGAGCTTAGGCAGATTCAACTCGCGAGCTCATGAAGCTGATTCAATTAAGTGATATTAAAAACACCTTACATATTAACTATCGTTACTACTATCTCGTAACCTCATTCTACCATGTTCCAATTCGGCAGCCGCACAGCTACCAATGACCCCAAGAACTAATTTCTTTCTCTCCTTGGAAAAAATTTGGAGTTCAGGAGGAGATAGATCGTCCATCTTCATCTCATGTGACCTAGCAAGGACAAGACATGATTATTTTTTCAAGCACATAGCAAGACTTTATTTTCACTCTCTATTTAATCTTCCTCTTCGTGCTCAACATCTATGGAGGTTAGTATTCGGTGAATCATTTAATGTTCAACAAAATTTTAGTATTATATTTTATTGTTCTGAATCACAACTTCTGATTATTGTTATTTCTTTTTGAATGAAATCATTGAAATGTTTCTTGGCAAGGTTTCTGTGGTGTTTGAAGACTCTGAGCCGAAGAGGTTCGTCTCCTTCAATCTCCTTATTTTGCATTATTTTTTTTTCTTGGTAATTTTTTAAGTACATGCTTCATACCTAACTTAGGTTAAAATCTCACTCAATCATTCTCTCATCTTTGAAAATAAAAAGTGTGTGTGAATTAATAAGATAGTGCATGGAGAAGTAATAAGGTGTATTTTTGTTTTTCACAATAGATCAATTAGTTAGAAGTGAAGATCTCTTTTTCTATTCATTGGAATGCTTTTTTTAAGCATATTGACAAAATATTTTCCTATAGAGATTCTATTGTGTTTAAATTACATAATTGCTTAAATCCTTTGTTCATATTGGTGAGAGGTAAGTATTTGTGGATTCAATGAAGTGATTTTTTGTTTTCCTTTTGATAAATAATTATTACATGGATTGAATGAGGTTATGCTTGAAAATTAGTTTTGTTAGATCAATTTACTGTTAGATAAATACCCTTATTATCTTTAAAAAATTTATTGTTAGATAAATTAACAATTTTATGTTTTTTTTGTATACTTTTATTCTCTTTGAGTTTTTTTTAAGAATGTCGAGCATAGGAGACACAATGCATGAACTTAGTGAATAGAGGAATGTTGAAAATAGAGGTGTTGAGCAGATGAATGAGATTGTACTTGAAAATGGGCTTTGTAATGATAATAATGATGTTAGTAATGAAGATGAAAGAGAGAATGAGGGAAATAACAAAAATGAAGTTGAAGAGTTGGATGATGAAAATGATATTGATAATGCAATTGAGAGGAAGAAGAGGAAAAAACATCAAAAGTTTGGGTTGAATTTAGGGAAGTTGTTCTTCCAAATGGACAAGGAAAAGTTGAGTGTTTTCATTATATGAAGAAACTAGATTTGGGCATTACTAGTTCAACCACACTATTTAAAAGGCATTTCGATTATTGACCAGCTAGGATCTATACATTAAAGAACCATATGCTTTTACATTTCCAACCAACAGATGTTAAGAACTCATGTACATAAGTAATTCAGGATGGAAGAATGTTGTCAATGTTCAAATATGAACATGAGAAAGAAAGGGGGGAAAATTGCTCATTACATATTAATAAATGAGAAACCATTTTCTATTGTTGAAGAATTTAGTTTCAACTTAGTTTTGAAAGCTATGCCCCCATACTTTATGAAGAACTCTCATGCAAATACACAAACTGATGTGTTATTAGAGTATAAAAAAGAGAAGAGAAAATTGAAGAATGCATTGAAGAACATTAGTAATATAAGTTTTACAACTAATTTGTGGAAACCCGAAAACCAAATAATATCATACATAGGAGTGATTGTACATTATGTTGATTGCAATTGGCAGTTACAGAAATGATTATTAAGCTTTATACATTTACCATCATCACATATGGCATCTCAGCTAGTTGACACATTTTATGAAGCTCTGTGTGATTGGGGTGTTAAAAATGAAGTATTTACTATCTCAATTGACAATCCATCTAATGGTGATAGGGCAATTAAACTTTTGAAAGATAGCTTCATAGTTAATAAAAAGTTATTCTTTGGTGGTAGACTCTTTCATGTTCACTGTTGTGCTTATATACTAAATTTGATGGTGAAGGATATGATAAAGAGCATAGAATATATGGTTGAGAAGATAAGATATACTATAAACTTTTTAAAATGCTTTTGAAGTGAGATTAGTAAGATTTGGTGAAGTTGTTCAACAGTCACAGTTACCCACTAGAAAATTAGTAATGGATTGCCCTACAAAATGAAACTCAACGTATTATATATTGATAGTGGTATTATGACTAAATGAAGCCTTTTTCTCTTATAGGGAAAGAGAACTAACATATGTTAACTTTCCAACAGAGGATAATTGGGAAAAAAATAAGAAACATTTGTGAGGTGTTAGGCTTCTTTAATGAAGCTACCAATATCATTTCTTGCATAAAATACACAACTGCTAATCTCTTCCTTTCCCAAATTGATACCATAAAGAGCTTTGGATGAGGGTGTAGATTTAACTAATGATTTCATTATGGAGATAACAAAGAAGATGAAAGGAAAATATGATAAATATTGGTGTGAATGTAATCTTCTTATAACAATTGGTGCTGTAATGGATCCTCGTATCAAATTTGTTGTGATTAAATTTTCATACCCAAAGATATATCATGCATATGAAAGTACGTATGAGAAATAAGGCACTTGTACGAAGATTTCTTGATGAATTGTATTAAGAATATGTTGTTAGTTTTGACCCAAAAGTGGAAGGAAGTAGAGCTAGCACAAGAATTGTTTCAAAGAGCACAAACAGTTCAAGCAATCTTCTAAACATACATATGGAATCCCAAAAATATAGTGGCAGACATTACTTCACTTTGTATGTATCAACAAAAACAAACCTAAGGCCCTATAAAATCTAATTTGGATAAATATATAGAAGATGGTCTAGAAATTGGCAACGAAGGTCAAAAGTTTGATGTTATAGCTTGGTGGGGAAGTAATCAAAGTAAATGTCGTATACTTTCAAGAATGGTTGTTGACATATTATCCATACAAATAAGTGTAATAGCTTCATAGTCCACTTTTAGTGTAGGTGAAGGAGTCATTATGAATAATATGGTGTGTTCTTTCTTGTTGGAAAAAGAAGAAGATGAAGAAGTGGAGATTCTCCTACCATGCATGAGAATTTATGAGGTTGAAGGTATAACTCATCTCACTTATCCTAACTCTTGCTTAGTTAAGGGTAATTCTTCATGAATAAGATGCAACTTAAGTGCAAATTCAGATTGTGTAACTACAAATCATCTTTTGAATTGAAAGATTTAACATATTTTTTCTTTTGTCAATTTTTTATTTTTGGTTTACAAAGAGGACTTACTGTTGTATGTTTTCATGTTTTCTCAATTTGCTATTTTTCATAATCTTTCATGTAATAATAGTGCATAATTTTTTTGTTCGTGAAGTTTCGTGAGCATATTTTCTTCTACAGTTAATAAATATGGCATTATATTACTTCCAACTATCCTCTTAAAATATAGACTAATCATTTGTCCTTCAAATCAATTCTCAGGTTCACATTAGAGTAAACAAAAGTCCATATAGAAGAATTGGGAGAGCATGAAGTATCACAAAGGTGAAGACAATGAATAGTTCTATCTTTTGTTGAGTTCTTCTTTTTGTTTTATGAAAGAACATTTTAATGGGTTATTATTGTAATGATGTAATGATATACACAAATATATATTTTCATGAATCTTGCTTTTTTAGCTTGATAAGTTTGGACTTTATGAAATGCTTATTGTTGGAAGTAGCTGCATGAAAATTTTATTTGAAATTGCTACATGAAAATTTTCTTTAAAATTGCTCAAAATTTTAAACTCGTACTAATTTATTTGTTGTACATCATGAATTTTTATACAATATATGCTTGTTTATCTTATGAAGAAAAAATTTAAGTCGTTGTTGGAAGCATAAATTAAAAAAAAAATTGTTTCTTATTTAAAATCAAATAATCAAGTACTTAGCCCGATAAGGCAGATACTCAACTCGACTTAACTCATTTATACCCCTAGTAAGGTACATCATTTTTGCAAGTTGCTTGATGAGTCGTAGCTCCCCGAGCCTTAAGAGAGACTCCTTCATTATGTTTGGGCATACGTATGTGCCTCGTTTTGCTCTTAATCATTTATAATTTCTAAAACTTATCAAGACCACCTCTTTTATGATAAACAACTTAGTGACACTCGCAAACACTTTGGACTGGTTTTACTTTCTCCCAAATACATGTGGTAGGATGTGCTAGACATTGGTCATATGTTAGTTCGCTAACGAAGCCTTGGCCATATTGGCTAAGGCTTCTTCGCTTTGTGAAGCTTAGTGACTTTAATGTGATCAAATAGGGCTATAGTGTAGGACACCCATTTGTGTTAGGTGCATCGATATTTTTCACATTCAGCAGACCCCGCTAGGTTTTTTTTCTTTAATTTTTCTAATAATACACTTAAGCAACCATAAAAATCACCTGCTTAATTATTTTGAGATTTTATTTATTTATGTTCATGAATATTTTAAGAATGTAAATATAAAGTAAAATCTGAGCTCAATATAGTTGGTTGAAATGTGTGTTAGATGGGTATAGTGTGTCTTTAAAATTAGTGATAAATTAGGCTCTATTGCTTCAACCTAATATAGGATCCCATGTCTGAGTTGCATTTGCTTTTTCAAAGATTCCATGATTAAGTTCTTATATATATATTTCATACTATATGTTATGTCAATGAAGTTTATAGGCTTAAAACCTCAAGCTACGGGGCTACGTGTCCTAATAAAGCTTTGGTCCTTGTGTTACTTGTGATAATGCTATGAATGAATTTATGGAATATAGGTGCTAAATTACAAATCTTACAAAACAGAAAAATTTTATTTTAAAATTAAATTTAAACATAACATGTGATGTTGGAGAAGCAAATTCACTTCAAATCAAGCCTTAGTGCCTTAACCCGTGTCTGATTTATGTTTATTTTTAATATTCTCTTCTTTGATGTGAGGTATAGAGGCTGAAATACTTAGGCTAGATATCATTAGGAAGCTTTAAATCTCATTTCCTTTGTTATGACGCCATGTACCTCATACGTAAAGGAAGAAGGGTCAAAATATTTGCACAAATATCTCTCTTTAGAAATTTAAAGCCACCCTTAGGAACCAATCTAGCTCCTTAACCACCTAAGTATCAAACCTTAGATATGGTATAACCTTTTTATATCCTTAAGTTATGAGTGCTCCATTCCTATATTATCCTTTTAAAATGTATTAACCTTGTATAAAGGAAGCCTCGAATTTTTGTGGTGGACAATATGTGCACTTTGTGTCACATGTTGGCCTTACCTCGAGTCTTAGGAAACCAAGGAGGGATAACCACCCTTATAATATCATTACCACTCTATCCATAGTTAAGTTTAGTATTAAGGATGGGTCATTAGCCTCTTAATTATCATTAACTCTAGCATAGGTTAGGGCTCAGATAATTTGGGCTTTTATAACTTAAAAATCAAAACCATAACTTTAAAAATAAGATAAGAAATAATTCACCCTAAATGGCTAATCACTTGTAGAGAAATCAATGAGTTAATAAATTAAACAATATGAATTCGATATTGGAACATGAAACCTTCACCTAAATTAGGTGGCTAGCTAATACTAATTTTGCACACACTTAGGTGTTGGATAGAACACATTTTTATAGGCATCCTAGGATAGGGTGGAGCTGTGATAATATTTTTCAATTTCTTTTTTTCTCACTTTGCATTTGTGATGCTATGATGTAGTGTTTTATTTTAGATTATTTATGGTTATTTTATTTTTAATTTTGTTGTTTTTTTTTTTTTTTTGAAGGAATGCAATTTTGCAATAAGAAAAAAAAAAGAAGAACAACTAAGTACAAACTAGAACAAAAATAAAAACTAAGGGTTCCTTGATCCAACAGGGAAATAAACCTTATTGAAAGTATATTTGTTAAACTAAATTTATCATAATTGAAATGAGACCCACTATTCCCTATTTTAAAACCCTTGGGGTGGAGGGGATACCAATTATAAAATAACCTATAAGGTTGGTTAGTATCCCAGAGTTCCCAACTGGTTAAAAAATAAGACCTAGTATTGATCCCATAAACAATTAGAATAAATTTAGAAAACAAATATAAAGCTAAAAGAAAGCAAAGGAAACTAAATAAAAAACATAGAAAATAATTACAAATATCCACCAATATCTGAGAATCACATAAGAAAACTTCCAGTAGATTTCTCTGATGCCACTTCTAAAACCTCAGTTCGTAAACCAAAGCTAATAATCTGAGATACTCTTTGATAATGAATGCCATCATCAAGTATCTTCCAAGAACCACCATGTTGTAGTTTCCCATGTAAGAGTAAGAAAGCATTAATGAGCTAAACGGGTAGAACCCCTCACAAACTCCTTTGAACTTAGATATGCCATTCTCCTTCTAGGAAAGTCTTCCACCGGTCCCAAAGATTGAAGTTCTTTGAAAAGTTTATGTTTAGAACCTGAAGAATGATCCAACTTAATAGATGTTGTTTTCCCTTTCACTAATACAGCCTTTTTAAAATTCAAGTTAACCTCCGAAGGAGGAGTAATAAATTCTGGTAAATCCATAGGAGAAGTTCGACTTAATTCTTCCATACCAAAAACAGGTTTCACGGAATTAGCTGAAGGAAGAGCTTCTATCGGTTCAGCAACAAAATCTGTTCCAGAAATAATGGCATCCTCTTTTTCATCCAGCATATGTTTATGTTTGAATTCAATTTTTGAATTTTGAGCTTCCAACGGTTTAGCAACTGACTCTAATTACTCAGCACTAACAGCTTCCTCTTCTCCTTCCATAATTCTTGCATCTTTGAATTCAAATTTTGAATTATGAACGGACTTAGAAATAAGGCTATCTTGATCATAAATTAAGCCAACAGAATTAATCTGGCAATTGATTAATGAAGACCCATCATTCAAATTTTTTTCCAGAATTTGATCAATCTGACAATCAGCATCCTCAATTAAACTCTTATCAAAGTCTACTTTGTCAATAACTTCAACTAAATTAGCCTCCAAATTATCTTTTTTATCAAGAGATAAAGCACTATGTTTATTGGAAAGTAGAAGATCTGATGTGTTATCTTCAACAGGACTCCTACCCGAATTCCTCTTAACAGGATAATCCTTGGAGAGAATTAGATTGCTTCTTATCAAAAAAAATTTTTTTTTCCTTTTTTTTGTTTTTGAACTTCACATGCATCCATGACCCATAAGAATTATCATCAACTTGAAATGAACTTTTAGGGACTTCTTTATGTCCAATTATGAGAAACATTTGGACATACAGAATCTTTATGTCCAATTCTTCCGCATTTGAAATAAAGAGACGATAGATTTTCATATTTATTTTTTTTTTTTTAAATCTACCATGAAGACCTTCAACCCAGATACTAGAAGGGAGCTTAGAATTCAATTTAATTCGAATGCAAGCTCTAGTGAATTCCCTTCACCCCCATCTAAACATGTTGCCATCCAATAATAAAGGAATCCCAATTCTAGAAACTATTCTAGTAATATTGGTTTCATCCCATAAATGTAATGGAAAATGAGGTAGATGAACCCAAATAGGAGAAGAAATCCCATTCATGGAAATAGGAGAGAAGTTAGGTGACCAACTATCTAAACCAATGATGAAGCCCCCCACGTACCAAGGACCTCGATTAAGAACTTCCTCCATTGCTTCATGTGACTGAAAAGAATATTGAAGCCAATCTAATCCAAGCAATATTATATGAACCCCTCCAAATTTAATCCATTGCCTCCTTAATTTAGTAGAACAATTTGAAAAAGGCAAGTTTTTACAAAGAATTTTCATCACCAATGAATTTCTCAAAACTTGAACATTAGCTTTTTCATTTTCCATATCAAGTTTTACAACATTTGCATCTTCATTTTCATCATGAACTCCATTCAAATTTATTCTAATATGTAGTTTTTTAATCCACACATTAAAATTATCCAATCCGGATGAAGAAACTAGATTTTTAATATTAACATCACCAAGAATAGTATTATCAATACCCTTATCATTCTTCAATAGATTATTATCTTTGCAACCTAATGAAGAAGCCTCCATATCATTTGCTTTAGGGATAAAGACCGACATAGGTGAAATTAACTTACTGTTCAAATCAGAAATAACTTCTTTTCCTTTACCTGTCTCCGGCAAAGACTTTTGCTTAGAGACCAAACCTCCCTCTCTGATCACCAGAGGAGAGTTCAAGAAACCAGAATTACAAGGGAAGCTACGTTTGAATGAAAATCTACCTTTTGAATCCAACGTAGTTGGACACGCGATAGATATTAAGGAGTTGGTGTTCCGGTCATCCATGGATGACCGGCCACCTTCTTCCATCTTCAACGTTGGCAGCCGGAACTCTTCAAAATCCTCCCTTTTTTGTGGACGTTCTCTCCCTAGCTTGAACGTTCTCTCTATCATAGAGAACGCCTTCTTTGATTTTGTTGATGGATGAGTGGACACTTGACCTTAAATGGTTAGAATTTTCTAGAAATATCTTCTATAAGTGACCATGTTCCCATGGGACTAATGAAAATGTTAGAATTATCATTATAAATGTACTCTTTAATAGGTACTATATCGATTACTAAACCTTTAGGAATGTGGTTCTAATGATTTGATCTGGATGTGAATATAAGTGTTTTATCATAATTAAACTAACCTCTATTTTGTAGGGAGCTTATGCAAATTTCTTTTTTATATGTAATTTTAGTTAAAAAAATCATTTCGTCATGTGGGTATTTCAAAAGGTAGGAGGTCAAATATGTGAAGATATCATTCAATAATGTAAAAATTTAGGTTGAGTTATAATTATGGTAGAGCTCAGCTGCCTATTTTTCTTTTCCTTGTGTGTATTGTAAAACTCAGTTGCACTTCTAGCCTCTTATTTATTATTTATCTTGGTTGATTGGTCTTTTTACTTTGATTTCACACTAGAAATGCCTTCTTTAATAGATTTCTTTAATTTTTCACTTGGGGATTTCTCGAATGGAGTCCTCACATTAAGCTCTTAGGATGTTAATTTTTTTATAAAAGATAAAACTTGGTTAATCATGATGAAAGAAATATAGGACCTAAAATCAAACAACATACTTTTAAAACCACCCTCTCTTGGGTAAATTTTTAGAATACAACTTACATTAAAAAAATTAGCACACTTTATAGTGGCTCCCAGCTAATTTTGATTAGCCATACCCTTCATGCATGGTCTAAGTCAAGCATGTAGATTTTATTTTTATCACATAAAGAGATAGTTCACTATATTATTAATATAGTACCATTCATGGTTGGGATCATGGCCCGTTACCCTTATGTACCTACCCAGTTCTTACATTTACATAAGATTGGGCTTCAAAAGTTTAAAATGTTATGTTGAGTTTTAGTAGGTACCCCTTTCCAAGCAAGGTTGTAATTCCAGGTCGAGGATGCTTAGATCCCTTATGGGATTTGATTTATAAGTCCCCTCATTACCTTGCATTAACTAGGTTTAGTTCATTAGTACTGAGAGTATGGTACAGCCCCTATAAATTTAGGATCAAAGGCTGGAATTATGATCATATCATTGCATACATTACCATTGGGTGAGCTCTCCATTTTGGGAGGCTATAAATATGACTCATATATGTCATACTGATGATGTCTCTTCCATATTTCTTTCATGCATGCTTTATGTTTGATTTCTCCTCTCTTAATTTCTTCCTTTTAAATTGACTAAATGATTGAATAATCTTTCAATGTGTTGAACAACCCATTGAGCCCATCTCATTTGGATTAGAAAACCCTAGGAATCCTAACAAATAGAGGTACAAACCAAGTCCTTAATGTCTCTACATATTCATCCTAAGTAATCAAGGTATTTGCACGAACCTAAAACTTCTCTCTCTATAGGCCCGACCACCGGTGTTCTACCTCTCCATCTAGAAATATAGCCAATATAACCCTCCTCTTGGAGGATAATGTATCCCATTTAGAGTCTTCTTTATCCTTATCAACCAATCCTCAATTTATCTGGGCTCAAAAACACCTAAAATTCTAAGAGGTTGTAACCTTATAAAATTATATAAATATATATGTATATCATCAAGAAGGGAACCTGAAACCTATGTATGAGCCTCACTTACAATCTATACTAATTACCTGCACTCTAAGAAAGTACCTCATAATTTATCACATGAGTTTTACCATAAACCCGAGCTGCCTAACTAGAGATCTTACCATTTCTCATATTTGGATCTGGCTGAGGTGGATCAACCACCACAGAAATATTGAATAAAGCTATATGCGACACCTGCATAAGAAAAATAAATAAAATGAGCTCCCAAAACTACCTAGAAGTATCTTACTCTTCTATATATTAAATCATATGGCTCTATTACTATTTTCTTCTCCAACATTTCTACCATACTAAAAATTCTTATCACAATTAGACACTGTATGGACCAATATCACTCAGGTTATACCATATCCAATTATGGTAAGAATGAACCCAAGATTCAATCGGAGAAGCACTGAAACAAAATATTTCAATGTATATACTACACGAAGCCACTATTGAATGCAATGTAAAGTGAAAGACTACTAAATATCAATAATATATTTTTATATATCAACATATACAATTTGAAGTCTATTTATAATAGTTCTTGGTAGTAGAGAAAATAATAAAATAAAGTTAACCCTATAAAAATCAAAACTAATCAAAAGATAGATATATAGCATAAATTAGAGCACACTAACCAAAACTACTTAGATCACTCATTAGCCTTTCCTTGGCCTAAAATGGAAGTAAAGAAGGAGCAAGCTAACACAGCTCGATAGGCTATCGCAACCTAAAATCGAAATCAATAATTGAAACCAAAAGAGAAATAAAAATGTTGTGTTGTAAAATAAACTAAAGTACTATACAAAAAACTGAAATAGAAGTTGAAATTGAACTTCATATACAAGTATTTAAAAGAATTTAAATAATTTTGGAAGTGGTAAAAAAATTAAATAAATTATAAGTAGATATTCCTTTTATCAGAATGGTGGGTATCAGCCAAATTTTTTTATATCTTTATAGCTTCACTAACATAATCTCACCTCGATAGCATGAAAGCCCCAGTATAACATAATCCCACCTTGGTCTCTCACTAGCACCAGCATAATAGAATCCTACCTTAGTCGCTCACTGGCATCAGCATAATAGAATCCCACCTCGATCGCCCATTGGTGTCAGCATAATATAATCCCACCTCGATCTCCAACTAGAACCGACATATCATCACTTCACATCATCACACCTTTCTTTCATTGTTAATACACATTTCTCGATGCATTTTATTAATTAGAGCATAATTGGACTCAATTCAGAAATTACAAAAATGCCTTACCGGTAGGCAACAACAATACTACCGAGCACAAATGCATAATTTCATAACATAATAAAATTACCATAGATTATTAAAAACATTATTATAAGAATTTAATCATACTACGGTGCTATTTTTCAGAGCCCAAATTATTTTTTTATTTGACAAAAATCACATAAAATCTAAAAAACCTAGAGAAACATTTCTAGAAAATACTCAAAATATTTGTAATCATGAGCTCTATAACAAAAAAATAGTTAAACAATAAAATTTCTACCAATATAAATTTATCCTCATTTTTTCAGTAATAAAAAAACTTTTATCAAAGAAATTCCAAAAATATTGATCTATTGAAAACTAAGATAGGCCAAATGACACCAACCTCAAAGAAAACAACTTTTCCAACTAGCCTGGCACCTAAAAATGGCCCGAAGAAGCTCAAAATCCTTGTCTTCCTCTCCAAACCCTCTCTCTTTCTCTCTCTACTTTGGTCGATTGTAAGATCAAATGCAATGAAATAGTATAAATTTTTAAATTTTGAAGTGTTGATAATAGCCAAGTGTTGCAATAGTCAATTTAAGCATTGTGATGCTAGTTCAAAACTCAAACTCTAGAGTTGGGAGCATTGTAGTGTCACTATTTGGCACCTTGATATTGTAGTAGCATTGAGGTGCTCAAACAACCATTTTTGAGGTGCTCTAATTGTACCATTTCTTAGATTTTACAAAAAATTGCACCAACCACTTTGGACTATTCTAGAGCACATGTAATCATTTTCATGTATAAAAACACTCCCATGGACATGCAAATGGATTTAAAACTCAAAAAATTCAAAAATTTATCTTTTCCAATTGGGTCAACTAGTCTGAAGTAAACTATTATCCTCAAGGTCTTACATCTAGCATGTTGCCTAAGGGGGAGAAAATGACATGATTTTAAAACATTTTCATGCAAATGAATATTTTTATAAAATTTGTTTCCTTACATTACTGCTCCCAACCCTACTGTGCTACAACAATCTCCACTAGATGGTACAACACAATAATGCTACCACATGTGATGCATCTTAGTATTATTTTAGCAAAATGATAGATAGCTAAATGAAATGATGCCATGGTACCCAAGAGAAAATTTCCATATTACAAAATCATGCACACAGACCCTTGTGAACAACTTTAAAATAAATTCAGACACTTACATGCATATAAAATGCTTACATACACATGCAAGGGGTATTAATCACAAATATGTAGCAGGGTTCCCATAGGTGAAATAATTCACGAATTTAGTAGGTCATAAATTTCTCCACTCCTCAAAAAATATTATCCTAGATATTTCAAAAGTTAAATTAGCGGGAATATATTAGAATATATATGTCTTATTTTAGATTCCTTCACCCTAGTGGCTTTTCTTTTTGTTTCATATTTTCATTATGCCTTAACTAAAAAGATCATTTTTTTCTTAAACTAATAACATTATAGGTCAAAATCCTTTCTGATTCTTCTCTATAACTCAAATTTGGGTGTATATCCACCTCATTTATAGATACTCAACTTTCCAAATAAGATACCAATTTTCTCAGAAATGATACATAGAATATATTAAGTCAATCTCTAGTTAGACAGTTCTTTTCATTTAGTAATTAGACTTCTTTCTCCCACCTTAGTCCAAAATAGAGTTATATATTTCTACCATGTAGAGCTTTATAAGGGCCCATACCAATACTTTTTAAAACTATTATTATAAGTGAATTCGATTAGAGGTATATGATCCTCCTAGCTACCACCAAATTTCAGAATACATAATCTCGTAAGATCTTTTAGTATCTAAATAGTATCACATAATCACTCTATCTGTGGATATAGAGTTATACTAAATTACATTTTAGTACCCAGACCTTATCGAATGCATCTCCACATCCTGGAGGTCAATCTATCATTTATATTAAAGATTATCACTTTCTGTGCTCCATGAAGTTGAACTATCTCTCGCACTTGAAATTATGTTAATATATTTACAAAGTCAGTTTGTCATATAGGTATAAAATGTATAGACTTGGTTAGATGATCTACTATAACCCATATAGTATAGATCATGTCTCTAACTCAATCTAAGAAATTCCATAGAAAAATCCATTGTCGCCTCTTTTAATTTTCACTCTGAAATAGATAACAGATGTAGAAGACATCCAATTTGCTAATATTCTACCTTTTCTAACTAACAAGTTTTATATTTTGAAATAAAAGCATCCACTCCTTTAATCTAGACCACCAGAACATCCATTTCAATTCAATGTACATTTTTCTACTCTCTGGAAGAATTGTAGATCCTAAATAATGTATCTCATGTAAAATCTCTTCTCTTACATCTCCAGAACTAGGAACCCTTAACTTTCCCTTATATAAGATGATTTAAGAATCATATCATCATAGTTCAGGTTTCTTACCAAACTTGATTTAATCAATCATCTTTAGATACTATGTACCTAGCCTCTGAGCTTTCTAGATCATTTCCTATAAAGAAGGTTGGAAAATCATCTAAGACAAAATGTTAGCATCTTGATCGATAGGTGTAATTACCTCTAACTCTACTTTCTCCATATCCTGAATTAAAATATCATTAAAAGTAAGCAAAAGGCTTAATACTCTAGGACACTTCCTACTCATAGTATATGTTATAATATTTATCTTATCATGATGATATTGAATAATTAAATCATAATCTTTAATCAACTCAAGCCATCTACTTTGCCTCAAATTCATAACCTTCTAAACGAAATATTTCTCAGACTATAGTGATCAATAAAGATCTCATATCTAACTTCATAAAAATAGTGCTTCCAGATCTTCAAAGAAAATATAATAAAAATAAGTTCAAGATCATGCATCAAATAATTTCTCTCATGTGGCTTTAATTTCTTGGAAGCATATGCTATAAATTTTCTATGCTTCATTAGAACACATCCCAATTCTTTTAGTAAAGCATCAAAAACACCTCAAATTCCTTTGTACTAGAATCAAAGAAAATGTAAAAGAATCCTTCATCCTTTGAAAGTTCTCCTCATAGTCAAATGTTTGGACAAAAGCCACTTCCTTTTAAGTTAGACTTGTCAGAGGTACAACAATCTAGGAAAATTCTTTTATAAACTTTCTATAATAGCGCAACAATGCCAAGAAAAATGTGTACCTTAGATATTGTAGTAGGTCTCAACCAATCAGCAATAACCTGAACTTTTTTTAGAATATACAAAAATACCTACACTACTCACCCATGTTCTAGAGATGAGATACTTATCAACCAAAATTTTCACTACAGGAAAACCCCTTATTACCGGCAGACAAAATCCACCGGCAAAATTAAAAATCCGACGGAAAATATAGTTTCAGTCGCATGTTTCGACGTATATTTGTCCGTCGGTTTAAGTCGCGTCGATAATTTCTTTCCGGCGCATAATTTGCGCTGAAAATTTCTCCGACGCATTACCGTCGAAAAAATGGATAGTTGTCGATGTTAAAAAACGTCTTAATTCTGGCGCCATATGTGCCGGTAATTAGCGTCGCATTATGCGCCGGACCTTACCGGCGGATAAAACGCCGCAAAGTGTGACGTAGAAATCCCATGATTTCGCTTGCGACGCAAAGTATACACCGGTAAATACCGGCCCATATGGCACCGGTACATGCGCCGGTAATTTCCGACATAACAAAGATGTCGGTACGTACGCTACAATTCGTAGTATCGTCTTTTCCGGCGCAAAATCTGTCGGAAACCTATAGCATTGACAAAAAAAATTCCTCCCCAGCCAACAATCAAATTTTCACACCTACAAACCTATACAAATATCAATTCTACAACATTTCAATTGTAACATTACAACAGATCAATAATTTCACCACAGTTTCACAACAGTTTATAACATTAAAAGAAACAGTTCAGTACTAACAATCAACTAAAAACATCACATTAAAAGAAACTGTTCAATAAAACATGTTCACAAAAATAAACAAGTTCATATAAACTAAATTAAACTACTCTGACTCTATGGACTCCTCCTCAGGTGGAGCTATATCTTTTCCACTCAACTGCTCCCTCATCTTGCGCATTTCATCCAACAACTGATTGTGTTGCTGAATACTTGTTTGAACCTGTGCTTGCAGCTGAGCTTGAACCTGTGCTTGCAGCTGAGCCTGCCAATCAGCTTGTGATTTCCTTACTTGTTCTAGCTCAGCTTGAAGGGCACTTATTTGTTGAGCTTGTAAGGACTCATGCGAAGGAATGAGAGAGGCTCGGCGAAGTCCGGTGACCGTCGACGGCGAAGTCTGGTGACCGTCGGCAACGTCTAACCACGGCGAGCAATGAACGGCGACTGAGGGCGACGGGCGAAGCAGTCGAAGTGAGAGAATGGAAGAAAACGAATGATGGCCAGAGGGGTTCGGTTTCGGGAAATAGGGCTTTTACCGGCAGAAGTTTCGACGGTTTCGACGCTGGTGACGCCGGTATCATTTCCGACGCATTATACGTCGGTAAGATTTCGTTGAGTTTAAATACGCCGGTGCAATGTTCGTCGGTAACGTACGCCGGAAATGTTCCGCCGTAACTTGCGACAGAAATGGTTCAGACATTTCATATACCGTCGGATTGGCCGGCGGGATCGGCGTCGGTAATTTTTCGACGTATTTTTCGCCGGAAAGGTCGTCGCAAGATTTACGTCGAACAATTCTGCCGTTGACTACGCCGTTATTACCGGCGCATAATTTTTCGTCTGAAAAATCCGACGGTAATCGTGTGTTTTCCCGTAGTGTTTGCACTTGGAGAACATAACCTACAGTTGACGCTTCCTCAGTATTTCAAAAACAAATCTTATATGTGCTACATAAACTTTGTTAAAAGCTAAGTAAACAAAAATATCATATGCGAACAAACTAAGAAACTAATCCAAATACTTCCTATATACCCAGTTAATTAAATCTTAAAAATTTATAGGTGTATTAGGCACCCTAAAAGGCATGAATAAGAACTCATAATGTATGTATCTTGTGTTGAATGTTGCTATCACTACATATGTCTCTCTCATATTCACCTGATAATATCCAAATCTCATATCGATTGATCTTATCCTTGAAAGACCAACTCCTAAAGCTACACTTTTAACTCTTAAAGCTCCATAGGTGTCATTCTATATAGAGCCTTGAAAATATATGGAGTACCCAAAAATACATCAATATAGAATTTAAGTTCCCTATCAGGAAGAAAACTTACTACTTAACCCTCAGAAAAGATATCAGAAAACTCCTACACTAAAAGAACATCACATAGAGATATAGACTTTATGATATTAACAAGAACAGATGCTAGAAATACACTATAGACCTTCCTCCATAACTTATCTACCTTAATAGTAATTCAAACATGATAAACTCATCTAACTCCCTGAAATAAGCAGATCTCACTATCTAAAAAATAGTGTAACTCTCTTTTTAAATAATTAATCTGAGCTTTGTATCAACTCAACCAATCCATACCTAAAATAATGTTGAACTCAAAGACGGGTAATAATATTATTCCAGATCTCCACTTTTTACTAAATATCTTAATATCATAAAAACATACTCTACTAGCTACCACATCATACTTAGCTAATAAAATAATAGATGAAGAAAAAGGTAATAGTATGGATGGCATGTGTAGTAGTATGTCAAAGTGCCTCTCAAAAATAAATGAGTTATTGGCTACATAATCAAATAAAATGTGACATGGCATATAAAAAATATAGGTCGTACTTATAACCACATCTAAAGAATCTCTAGCCTCATATTGAGTCAAACTATATCCATGTACATGACCTATAGGTAGGGCAACAAGACTATCAGACTCTCTCTACCCACTCCCAAATAACCTCTCTATAATATAACCTATTAGGAAACTGGAATTATTACCTCTACTAGATAATCCCTCAAAAAATACACAAAATAGAATTATCCTTGATCTTCATATAAATCTAACATGACTCTTAGATATGGGATCAGGGTGATAATCAAGTCCTACTTACATACATCTAGCCACCCTGTGTCCAATCTTACTAAATCAAAAATACTGACTCAAGCATCTCCTATCATAACTCTAGCACATAGGTTCCCCACTAATAGAACTTCTAGATCTAGTAATATTGCCACCACTTGGAATTGATATAGACTATCTCTCCTAGAATCTCCAGGTCCGAACCTACTCTTAAGTCCAAAAAATTTGCTAGACTCAAACTAAAAAAAAAAAATAACTAGCCATGATTATAAAAAAAATACTTATATAGACTCAAACTGATTAGATCCTAAAATCCCAGCTACTCAACAAGCTCCTTTCCTTTCTTCAAAACTAAAATATGATACTAAATATGGGCGAGCCAACATAGCTCAGTAGTCACACCAGTAATAATATAAGTTTTTAAATATTTTACTTATTATGCATTTAACCAAATTTAAAGGCAATTCAATAAAAATGTATTGTAGTAATTATAGTATTAATTATAGATTATTAAAATAAAGTAGCTTGTGTACTAAAGGTAAATAAATAATTACTTCATATATGAAAGTAAAAAATAAAAGATTTCTCTCAGTCCCTCATACTTGAAATTTTGTTAGGGATGTTAAGCCCTTATGAACTACCCTGAGGCTAACCAAGAGGGGGGTGAATTGGTTATCTTAAAAATTCTCAAATAAAAATCACAATTCAAACCAAAATGATCACCCATATAAAATAAAATTCAAAAATTAAATACAAAAATACAATAAGAAAGAATACACTAGATTTTATAGTGGTTCGGTCAACTTGACTAACGTGCACTCCTCGGAGCCTCTCCTCTAGGTATTGTACTAAACTCATTGACTCTCCTTTTACACCCACAACAAGGTGGAGAAACCTTTATAAAAACTCCTCTCCACCTACCCTGCTGAGGCAGAAAACCCAACTCCTTTCACTTCCTCCTGAAGGAGGAAAAGAACCTGACTCCTTTCGCTTCCTCCTAAAGCAGGTAGAGAATCTCGATCAATTGCTAAAGTAGACCTTTCTAGAACCTCCAAGAAACCAGGGATGATGACTGGAGAAGATGACTCGGATTCTTGCTTGGAGCAACTTTTGTAAAACCCTCATGAACTCCCCTTCACAAGATCCTCTCTCTCTCTCTCCCAAGCTCTCACTCTCCTCTTAGCTCTCTCAGGCAAGACAACATAAAAATATTATCTTGTGTAAATAAGAGATTTATATAGAAGGGCTTCAAATTTGCCCTGAATTGCAATAAACTGACAAAGATCGTCTAGGATAATCGACGGATCATCCTGTACGATCAGTACAAATTCATCTCAATCAGCTAGGATAATTTAGGGAGGTTGGATGATTAGAACATTTATTTGTTCTAATTGTTAGGGATGATGGGTACATCATCCAGTATGATTAGTTTAAAATGTTAAGTATTGTCTAAACCATTGCTCTGTTCAGCCAGACTTTTCATGTTGGATAATAAAAAAATAACTGATCATCTAGGATAATTCTTTGATCATCCTATATGATTAGTTCAAATCAATACGAATCATTCAAAATATCATTCTATTTGTCTAGAAAGAAACTAAGATTTGTTTAGCTGATTGTCCAGGATGATCCTACGATTGTTTAGGATGATATGATCGATCAATCAAGCCTTAATTATTTTCCTTAATTATCAAACTAATTTAGGCATAATTGTAATGCATCATACAGGATGATTTCCTGTACGATGTCCAAAAATAATAATATACATAAAAGAGTTGGCAGCTGATTCTTTTTTATTTGAGCATATTGTGTAGGACGATGCTAATATCATCTAGGATGATTTGTTTAATTTTGATTGCCTTAACCAACGTGCCCTAATTAGGATTTTTGTTTTTAATTGATCATCCAGGATGATTTTGGATCATCCTGGATGATATGTTCAAACATAAAAAACTCTAAAACAGATATAATTTTTCTCCCTGACTGTGTGTGCAAGGTTACTTAGCATCAGGACCCACTTTATTATATTTGACTCAAGAAAAGGTAAAAATACTTGACATACACTTACAGACTCACTCAGTACTAATATATCCAATCTTGAGCTGGCTTGATTTGCAATTAACTTTGTAGACCTGAAACATTAGTAGGTAGGGTAATCGTAGAAAAATAGAAGTGTCAAAATATTTGTTATCATCAAAATTATAATCCCTGAATTCAGATTCACATCAATACCTTCCATAAAAAATAGGCCCTTTGACTCTCTATATTAGCATATCAAAAAATAGACTCTTATGACACCTAATGCTTAGCATATATCAAATATTCCAAAATTCAAACCGTTATGACACCTTGTGCTTTTAGCATCAAACCTTCCACCACATATCAGATCTCCCCACAATCACACATTTTAAGTAGCTAAGCATATGTATATCATTATATTATAGTAAAAAAAGGTAAGTAAATAGTTTTTAAAAATACACAATACTTTATCTATAATAATAGTATTAAGTACTGAGCACAATTTTATAGTTTTATAATCTCACCATATTATCAATGATTGTTCAAATCATAATTTTATAGATTGAATTATACTACGATGTTATTTTTCTTATAAGAAATATTTTTTAATTTGATAAAAATAGTGTACATTTTAAACTACTTGGTAGAAATTTTCTAAGAAAATACTTAAATATCTAAAATGATTATTTTTATAACATACAGAATGTTATATGGTTAAATTTTAGTGGTGGGTACGAAGTTATCCTAATTATTCATATTATCAATGATTGTTCAAATCATTATTTTGTAGATTGAATTATACTACGATGTTATTTTTCTAATAAGAAATTGTTTTTAATTTGATAAAAATAGTGTACATTTTAAACTACTTGGTAGAAATTTTCTAAGAAAATACTTAAATATCTAAAATGATTATTTTTATAACATACAGAATGTTATATGGTTAAATTTTAGTGGTGGGTACGAAGTTATCCTAATTATTACACAAAGAAAATATAAATTTAATCAATAAATTTTTTAAATTTTTATATTTTTTGAAAATTAAGATAGGTAGAATATAACCTACCTTAATTCGAATAACTTTTAGATCTTAGCTAATAGTAAAAAATAGACTAGAGTTTACCAAATCTTAACTTTTTTTCTCTAGAATCCTTCTCCCTCCCTCTATCGAGAGGGTAACCTAAGTGGGAAAAAATGATTTAATTTTAAAATATTTTGGTATAAATGGATACTTTTTATAAAATATGAGCCTGGCACCATGGTGCCAACCCTATTGTGTCACAGCTTTCCCCACTCAATTGGTCATAGGGCCACAACACAACCTTAAGTGTCAAGACTTAAAATTATTTTGAAAAAATAATAGAAAGCTAAATGTCACAGTGCCGCCAATCCTAGCACCATGGTTCTTCAGAGGAAAAATTTTAAATTTCTAAATCTTGCACACGGACCCCTAAGACCCACATTAAAATGGATTTAGAAACTCACATGCATATAAAACACTCATAGACATATACACAAGGGGTGTTAATCACAAAAATTTAACAAAGTGCCTTTAACAAATTAGGTCAAAATAGGTGTAATGGTACACTAATTTGGTAGGTGTTATATATCTTAGGTGCAACCTGGTGAGCTATGATGGCTTACACCTATTCTAGATTTTGTTTCAGGTCAATGAAAGCAATAGGAGCCAATTAAGTAGTTAAGGTTGTAGGTTCTAATTACTATGTCTAAGTTAATATAGATACTTTCCTAATTTTTTTTATAACCATGGTTAGTTCTGATTTATTTTATTTTTTAGTTTGTAGCTACACATTATAGTTTATAGATTTTATTATAAATGCATTTAATTGTGAATGAGATTATTTTATATACATTACATGTTAATTAGTATCTATGTAGTTTATTTAAAATTAAAGGAAATCTAAAAGTCTCTAAAACTTAGATCTTTGGCTTGGTCTGTCTCTATTTAACATGATATGATAAATTCTATTTGTCGGTCATACTAAGTGAGATTATGACATATGTATCTCTAAGGTACCAAAGATTATATGTTTATGTATAGGAGAACTGATAATTTAGATGTGATTGGTTACACAGATTCTAACTTTACTATCTATGTTCATTCATGGAAATTAACTTTTAGGTATATATTTATGTTTACTAGTGGAGCTATGTCTTGGAAGAGTGTCAATGAGACTCTGACTGCTACCACCACTATGGAGGATGAGTTTGGATCCTATTTTGAGGCCACATCACAAGGTGTATGGTTTAAAAGTTTCATTGCTAGGCATAGACTTGTAGATTTGATATCTATGTCATTAAACATATATTTTGATAATTTAGCTACAATGTTTTTGGGTAAGAATGATAAAAGCATTAACCAAAGTAAGTGTATTAAAACTAAGTACTTAACCATAAAAGAAGGTGTTAAAAAGAATATAGTGCTTATTGAGCACATAAGCACTGAATTGATGATAATAAATCCTTTAACAAAAGGCAAACTACCAAAAACGTTTAAGAATCGTTTGGATTGTATAGGTCTTAGTTGCTTTGATTAATTTCATTGTAAAACTTGATATGGTTATGATGTTGTTTATGTTTTAGAAATTTATGTGTACACATTTTTGTAATGATAAATATCGTTAAGTTGGGCCTTGTTCTTCAAGTTAACTAAAATGATAATTAAGAGAAATTATCATTATTATCATGGGATATCATACTCACACTTAGAGGACCTATCACCAAGATTCGTGGTTTTTTTCTTAATTTATTTGTGATGGAATATTTGGCCAAGTGGGAGATTGTTAATTATTTGATTAAAATAACTATACTAATTATTCAAATTATTCCTAACTAATTGACCATTTTTTAGCTTTAATTCAACCTTTTAAATTGATCATTTCTCATTTTTAATTCAGGAATTAAAATTGACTATTTCTCAGTTTTAATTCAGTTTTTAAGATTGAAATTTAAATTATGTTCTAAAGGGTAACAATTAATCCCAAATTTTATATATATTTCTATGTCCTTAAGCCTTTATGTCCACCACATCTAAGGAGAACAAACATACACCGACATTTTGGGAGCAAAAATATTTAGAAGATTTCAAAATTAGTGAAGAACGTGATCAAATTCAATGGCCGAATGTCTGATAATTTATTTATGATTTAGTTTTTGCATCTTATTATTTAGTCTATTCTATATTTCATTAATTTATCTCGAATTGAACATCAATTTTGAATTTGAGAAACTTTTATGAAATTGACATTAAGCTTTCTATCAAATCAAAGGAAAAGCCTTATATACTTTTCAAAGGGAACCCTACACCTTGTTGGACAAAATGAAAGATAAAAAATAATAATGAAACTACAAGTGCAAGAGAAAACAGTGCAAAAAGAATTTCTTTAACAATTTCACATATAGTAATATGTAATTAAAAAAAAACTTAAAAGTCAACAAATAGAACCTTTCACTAATACAAATCATTTCAGTTTTTCTAAATAACACTTAAATTTTAAAAACCATTTTACATCATTAATATCAAACAATGCAAAAAATTCCAACACTAAGATTTGATTGAAATTCTTCAACTATGTGTAAATTGAGAGCTTTTATGAATCCATCAATAACTTGATCTTTCGTAGAACCATACTTGATTGTAATAGTTCCTTGTTAAATAAATACTTGAACAAAAAGGTGTCGGAGTTCTATATGCTTCGATCTACCATGAAATAATGGATTCTTCATCATAGATATTATGGATTTATTATCACAAAATTTCTTTATCATCTTTAATTGAGGTTGCTAATGATCTTCTGATATTCTCTTTATCAAAATTACTTGACATGAAGCTTATGAAGATTCAATACATTCAGCTTTTAAAGATGACAATGCAGCACTAACTTCCTTCTTTATGCTCCAGTATATTGCTCCAAACCCAAGATTGAATATAAATCCACTTGTACTTTTCGTATCTTCTTTGAAACTTAACCAATCACTATCAGAAAAACTAACTAACTTAAAGTTAGAAACTATTTTTTACTAAACCACATAATTGATTGTATCCAAAATACAATGAAGAATACATTTGGGTATTCTAAGATGATGTACCACAGGATTATGCATGAACTTCGATATATGATTGACAGAGTAAAAAATATTTAGTATGGAATGTGTTAAGTACATAAGACCATCCATAATTCTTCTAAATACTTTCTTAGTTGGCTTAGTTATAACATCATTTTGAACAAGCTTTTCATTTGTATTCATGGGTATTAGAGGAGCCTCACAATTCAACATATTATACTTCTTCAATAACTCCAATGCATAACTTTCTTGAGATATAAAAATCTCATCATTTGCTTGAATAATTTATAAACCTAGAAAGTATTCCAATAATCCCAAATTATTCTATAATGGATTTGTTATTCTCCTTCTAATGTTCTTTGTATCTTCTCTATGTTTAGAATCAATCTTCTTATTTTTTTCCCCAATCCTTCTATTTCTTATATCTTATATGGAGGTTGGGGTGCGCTACTCTTTTTTTTTTGTTTGAGGCTGGATTCATTTTTGGGTGGTGTGATTATTGGATCTTTTTCTACCTCAGATGGTCGGTGGGATTGGGTGGAAGCTATTTTGTGACTTTACCTCTCTAGGTGTTTTGTTGTTCCATTTATGTGGTTGGGTTAAAGCACATCAAGAAAAATCTATTAATTAAATCTACCTTACTTTCTTCATCAAAACTATAGTTACACTAATCTCTTGGTTCACTTTAATTTGTTAGGTGTGGAGATTATTTGCTTCATTATGATTATGGTTGGTGGTTAGTTATATTTGTTTGCTATTGATTGATTGTGTTTGCTGGTTTGTTCATTTTGTTGGAATGTGGTTAATTTGGCTTTATCGTTGTTGCTACTGTGTCTTGTGGAATTGGATGTGTTAAGAATTTTGATTATGTTGCCTTTAGGCATCACTCTCTTTGTTTTACTTTTGTTTCCTTATGGTTTGACTCTGGTTGGGTGCATGCATCTTTGCATCGACAAGTTTCTTTTTGGTCTTCCTGCTAAAAATATGTTTTGGTTGTGGTTAGTTATTTTATATCATTTTCATCTTTTTTTTTTCATTTCAATCTCTTATATTTAGTGGATTCTAACTTTCTTTTTTCTTTTATGTTTTTTTAGGGGCATTTCTAACTATAATAATGTTTAGTATTTGGTGATCATGGGAAGGCTATTGGTAGACTCTCTATTGTGGTGTCCTTGGGTTGTTTGGAAGCTTTGTTGGAAGTGTGTTTTCCTAGATCAACACTTTGGATGATCTAGATTAGATAATAACATCAACATAAATATAAATAATAACATCAGTAATTTTAACTACACATAAAAGGTGGGTTCATTTTCACTTCTATGAAATCCATTTTTTTAAAAATATGAATCAAACCTCCAATACTATGCTCTTAGTGGCTGTTTAAGCCCATAAAGTGACTTCTTTGGTTTATAAACTTTCTCCTATTTTCCTTTAATAATTAAACCTTGTGAGATATATATATATTCTTCCAAATTATCATTCAAAAATGTATATTTAATATCAAACTGAAAAACTTTTAAATTCATTTGTGAAGCCAATGCAAAAAATAATCTAGCAACTTCAAATCTAGTGATAAGAGAAAGGCTTCATAGAAATCAATACCATATTTTTGTGCATAACCTTTGAAAACAAGCCTTTCTTTTTATCTTTTTATACTTTCGTCTGAATTACACTTCACCTTATAAATCCATTCACACAAATTGAAGCTTTTCCTTGTGGCTTATCAACTAGCTCACAAATATCATTTTTCTCAATACCTTGAATCTCCTCTTTCATATTATTTTCCCATTCTTCTTTTTCACAAGCATCTTTATGACATAATAGTTTTGTAATCATAAGAATGAATCTACAATTATATAACTCATGCAGAGTTCTCATCCTTCAATGATACCTCTCATCAAATATGCTTGAATCTACAGATCTTGGACTTCAAAGAGATTAATTAGCTGACAACTCATCATTAATTTGTTGATTGTTAGTTATATCAAATCGATGATTCTCCTCAAATTCAACTAATGCTTTTCTTTATCATTTTTTTTTTATGCTTTTCTTTATCATGAATTGTAGATTCACTCCAATCCTATATATCATGTTCATCAAAAATAATATCTCTAATGATAATGATCTTCTCAAACTTTGCTTCAAACAATCTATGTATTTCACTAAGTATTATAACTAGTAAATATTAACCTTTTAGATTTTTTATCTAACTTAATTATATTTTGATCATCCTCTAATGCATATTCCAATACTTCCAAATAGTTCAAATGAATGACTATAGGCTTTTCTACCATTTCATTCTTCATAAGATATAATATTTTGAACAACTTTTGTTGGACATATATACAAAATATATAAAAAATTTGCAATAGTTTCATAACTTCAACATACTTCTTACCATATCTACAACATTTATCTTCTTTCTTTTCATAACTCCATTTTATTGTGCTGTACTTGAAGCTGGTAATTATCTAAAAATTCCATTCTTATCACATTATTTATCAAACTCATTTAATGTAAACTCTCCACCTCTATCAGTGTGTAGAATTTTAATATTCTTGACACATTGATTCTCTGCCAATGCTTTTTAAAACGAATAAACTTTTTAAAGACATCTAATTTATGCTTAAAAAAAATATACTTAATTTATTCTACTATAAGTATGTACAAATAAAAGAAAATATGTGTACCCTGCATAAAATAATGTATTCATTGGTCCACACAAATCTATATGAATCAACTCCAAATATCTTCTTGCTCCCAACAATTTTTCATATGAAAAGGCTTTCTATATTATTTTCCCATAACAGTAACTTTACAAATTTTACTGTAGTCAACTTTAGGAAATTCATAAATCATCTTTATTTTATACAATAGCTTTAAGCCTCCCATATACAAGTGGCCTTATAAAAAATGTCATAACTCTAAATTATTTCTCGTGTACCATAGAAATATTAAATGGAAAATCTTTCTTACTTTTCTTATCTCAATATTACAAGATTTTCATCAAATTCAACTTTGTTTCCAATATCGATCAATTTTCCAATACTTAACAATTTATGTGCAAGTTTTAAAACATATAGAACATCATGTAATAATTTTACCTTGTCTTCATTTGTTACAATAGTCATGCTCCCCTTGCCTTTAACTTAAACAACATTATTATCACCAAATATGATTTCAAATTTCTATGATATATCAATCTCTTTGAAAAGAGATTTCATTTCAGTCATATGATTAGAACAACACTATCAAGGAACCAAAATTTTGAATTATCACAACCACCATATGTATGTGTCATAAAAAATTATTTTGATAAGATGTCATTTCTATAACATTGGCTTATTTTTGTTTAAACCAACATCTATCTTCAGTCATATGATTAGAACAACACTATCAAGGAACCAAAATTTTGAATTTTCACAACCACCATATGTATATGTGTCATAAAAAATTATTTTGATAAGATGTCATTTCTGTAACATTGGCTTATTTTTGTTTAGATCAACATCTATCTTTTGAATGTCCCAATTTTTTACAAAAATCCCACTGCATTTTGTCTTTGCCTTCTTAATTTCTTTACTTGATCTATAAATTTATCTTAATATGATAAAATAATAGATTTTTACCTTGACATGATCTTTTTTCTCTATAGGTTCCTCATCCACGAAATGCCCCATAACCACCTCTTCCTCTTTAAGTACTTCCTGCCCCTCTATCGTGATCTCCTTCTTTTCTATTATTAGCTAAAATTTCCTTCACTTGAAATGCATTCTTGAAAGTCTTTACTTCTTGATCTTCTATTTAATCTCACATCAAGAGACATTAAATAACGCATCATCTCATTAAAAGAATACATATCATGATCTTTGGATTCTTCAATAGAAACCACTACACATTTAAAATTTGATTGGAGATACCTTAGGCTTTGGAGACTACATTTCCATCAAATAGTTTCTCTCCAAATGATCACATTTAGTTCAAAATTGTTGTTACGTGAGAGAGATAATTCTTAACACCACCTTACTCACACTACAAAAAAACCCGTTATTATCGGCAGACTAAATCCGCCGGAATACATAGATAATCCGACGGAACCATAAGTTTCCGGCGCACGTTTCGACGGTAATCGCGTGTTTTACCGTAGTGTCATATTTATGTTTTCAAAGTCGCATCACATAGATTCTAGCTTTAATATCTTTACTCTTATAGAACCTTAAAATTCTTTCTCAAAAATATCTCAAGCTTCTTTTAATATCTCTATCATATAAATTCTTCAAAACATATTATCATATAGAGTTTGTTGAATGAAAAATAAAGCCTTTGAATCATTCTTCTTGTTCTCATTATTTCTCCCTTCATCTTCTCAAATTTGAACACCATTCACTACAAGATTCTATAAATTTTGTGACTCAAACATGGTTTTCATTAAAACACTATCATTGCTTCACACTACTATTATCAGGTCCCAAGTCCTGGATGAGTAAAATAGAGGATTGCGTTAGGTAGTCGATAGCCAGAATAAAATTTGTCAAATTTTTATGACATTAATCTATTAAAAAAATATTGTTAATGGGCATCCCCTGGAAGCGACATGTTGTATGGCTTGAATACAATTATAAGTGTGCACGGGCCGCTGCACCAGTGCCCATGTGCAGTGTTAAATAGGCAAGGGTTTCCACATCAAAGATGAATATGGGCAAAGAAGTTATTCCATAAAACTAAAATTTTGATAGGAACTTGGAATATAAGTTCCCTTATAGAAAAATTAATGTAATTAATAGATATTATGAATCATATAAAGATAAATATTTTTTACATTTAGAAAATTAAATGGGATGGAGAGAAGGCTAGGAGATTTATAGTTTAAGTTTTAAACTATGGTATTCGAGTAGGAGTCGTACTAGAAATGGTATATGTGTGATTATATATAAGAGTTTGAAGAATAATATTATAAAAATTAATAGAATTGGAGATATAATTATAGCTTTAAAGATTGTTGTTGATGCTAAGATTGTTAATATTATAAGTGTGTATGCTCCTCAAGTAGGTTTGGATATGGGTTTAAAATTAAAATTTTTTAATAACTTAGAAGGATTAATATAAAAGATACCTCATGAAGAAAAAGTTTTTATTGGAGAAGAAATAAATGGATATATTGGTAGAGAGATAGATGATTTTAAAAACATTCATGATGATCATGGGTTTAGAATGACAAATAAATATGATAAGACATTATTAGATTTTTTTTATCTTATGATTTTTAATTATTAATATCTTATTTAAGAAAAGAGATGAGCATCTCATCACTTAAAAAAATGGATATAGTAAAACTCATGTTGATTATTTTCTTATAAAAAAATTAGATCATTTAAATTACAAAGATTATAAAATTATTCTAGGTAAAAATTTGTATACCCAACATTGATTATTAGTTTTGGACTTTAAGATAAAAGGGCAATAAATAAAAAATAAAGTTAAATAATATTCTAGAATTAGATGGTGTCATTTAAAGAATATTATTATAAATATTTTTAAGAGTAACATTTTAGATCTTAAGATTTTTTCTGTACATGAGGATACTAATATTATGTGAAAACAATTGTTAGTGATATTAAGAATATTGTAAAAGATGTTCTTGGAGTATCAAAGGAAAAAACTAATAATAATAAAAATAGTTGGTGGTGAAATTTAAATACGTAATAAAAGATAAAAACTAAGAAAAATTATTATTCAAAATTATTTAGATGTAAAAATTATGATAATTAGGATAGATATAAAGAGGCACGTAATTAAGGAACCTAAAAAAGCAATATGCGATGCAAATATTTTTGCTTTTAATGATTTATATAATAGATTATATACTAAGAAAGGAGACAGATATACGTATAAGTTAGCCAAACAAAAAGATAGGAGTAGTAAGAATTTAGTTCATGTAAAGTGTATTAAGGATGAAGAACAAAATGTACTTTTCTTAGAAGATGATATTCAACAAAGGTGAATGAGAAATTTTGCTAAACTTTTTAATGAAAAGTGTGAAAATATGATTGACTTTGGTGACCTTAGCACCCTAAATGAAAATAAAGATTTTTATTTTTATTAGTGTGTTAGTAAAATCTAAGTTAGAGAGGCTTTAAGAAAAATAAAGTGTGAAAAAGCTGTTAGACTAGATTATATTCCAATAGATGTGTGAAAAAGATTTCTATTTTTATCGATGTGTTACTAAACTTTTTAATATTGTTTTAAAGACAAAAAAGATGTCACATGAGTGGAAAATGAGTGTGTTAATTCCTATTTTTAAAAATAAAGTTGATACACAAGATTGTGCAAATTATAGAAAAATTAAGTTAATGTATCATGCTTTAAAACTATGGGAACGATTTATGGAGTGTAGGTTGTGGTGTGATACTAATGTTTCTCAAAATCAATTTGGATTCATGTTGAATAGGTCTACTATGGAAGTCATACATTTATTGAGAGGCTTGATGGAGAAATATAGATAGAATAAGGAGGATCTACATATGATATTTATTGATTTAGAGAAAGCATCTAATAAAGTTCCAAGAGAAGTGTTATGGAGATTTTTTTTGAAAAGAAAGGTGTTAATAACGATTATATTCAAATCATTAAATATATGTATGCATAAGCTATTACTAGTGTTCAAACACAAGGTGGTTTGACCAAGTATTTTCCTATTTTAGTTGGATTATATCAAGGATCAGCCTTAAGCCCATATCATTTTTCTTTAGTCATGGATGTTCTCACTAGACATTTGTAAGAGGATGTACCTTGGTGTATGCTTTTTGCTGATGATATTCTTCTTGTTGTTAAGATTAGAGAGGGAGTTGAAGGTAAACTTGAATTATGGAGGTCAACCTTAGAGTCTGAAGGTTTTCGCTTGAGTAGATTTAAAATTGAATATATGGAGTGTAATTTTAGTAGTAATAGATCTAGTGAGGGGATTGTGACTTTGAGCAATCAAGTCATGAATAAGAGTATACATTTTAGATATCTTGGATCTATTATTCTGAGTGATGGTGAAATAGATGGGGATATTATCAATAGAATTCAAGCTGGATGGATGGTTGAAGGTGACGAATACATCGGGCTTATTGTGTGATAGAAAAGTCCCCCTCAAACTTAAGGGAAAATTCTATAAAATGGTGGTGAGACCTGCAATGCTTTATGGTGCCAAATGTTGGCCAATAAAAGAGAAGCATAATACTAAGTTAAGTGTTGCAGATATGAGATTGTTCAGGTGCATGAGTGGCTTTACACTTAGAGATAGGATATGAAATGAGCATATACATGAAAAGGTTGGAGTAGCTCTAGTAGAAGATAAAATTAGAGAGAGTCACCTTAGATGGTTTTGTCACATAAAATGGCGGCCTTTCGATAACTCGATTAGGAAAGTGGAGGTATTAGATTTGACTTATGTTAAGAAAGGTAGCGGTAGATCTAAAAAGACTTTGTTAGAAAATATTAAAAATGTTCTTTCTTTATATTAGATTTAAACAAGAATTTGACTTTTTAACTGGACACAATGGAGATAAAGGATTCATATAGCCGGTCCTACGTAGTGTGACAAAGGTTTGATGTTGTTGTTGTTGTACCATTTAAGATAAGAATAAAAGGTTGAGTATTACTTGTTGCCATGGAGAAAAATTTTTCAAATACTTGAATGAGAATCACAAACCTTGTCTTAGAAGAATGAACAAAAACTTCAAATAATTTAGCTTCAATCCAAGAATTCAATGACCACTTCAATTAGAATCGGGCTCTAATACCAAAATATTGGAGAAAATAAGAGAAAAAAATTAAGAAAATTGCTTGTGCAAGAGAGAATAGTGGAGAAAAGGTTATTGTTTCTTCAACAATTTCACTTACAGGAGCAGGTAGTTTTTAAAACAAAAAACTTAAAAGGCAATTGACACTAGGGGTGTCAATTCAGGTCAGCGGGTCGGGTTCGGGTCGAACCCGGAACTGACCCGGCACTGTTCGGGTCAACCCGAACCCGACCCGTTTTTAAAAATGGGTCAGGTTTCTGGACCCGAACCCGACCCGATTTGGGTCCGGGTCAACCCGACCCGACACGAATGACCCGACGTTCACCTAAAATTGCTAATTTTTGGGTCCAAAATCGGGTCAATATTTGATTTTCTGGTCAAAATCGTGTCAATCTAGGGTTTTCGGGTCAAATATGAGTTTTCGTGTCACTTTCGGGTCACTTTCGGGTCAATTTCGGGTTGCTGGGTCAACCCGAACCCGACCCGTTTCAGGTTCGGGTTGACCCGAACCCGGATTTTTTCGAGTCGGGTTCGGGTCGTGTTTCGAGTCGTGTCAAAAATTATCACCCCTAATTGAGACAACCTATATATCACTCATACAAACAGTTTCAAATTTTTTTTTAAATAAGACTTAAATATAAAAAAATGACATTAATATCAAACATAACCCCTTAATACAAAATTCTTAGATCAATATTTGATCGAAATCTCTAATTTTCTTGTAAATTGATATAGAGCTTTTGTAAATCCATCAGCAATTTAATCTTATGTAGAGTAATACTTGATTGAAATAGTTCCTTTTTGCAACAATTTCTCGGACAAAATGACATCAAAGTTCTATATGTTTTAATTTGAACTATACAATGAAACACTGGATTATTAGTCATAGATATTAAAGAATTATTATCACAAAATATCTCAATCACCTTTAATTGTTTAATTGAGGTTGCTAAAGATCTTAATTTTAAAAAGCGCTTGAGTGAAATTCTTGGCTAAGACTCCTCTTATCCATCTTTAACTTATCCTAAACTCTTTGTTTCTGCCTACAAACTCATATTGGGAGATTTCCAGCCTCTTATTGGCAAAATCATGATTTCTTGCTGGGGTGGAAAGCCAATTTTTTCTCGTTGGTTAGAGATTTCAATTGATCAAATTTACAATTTGAAACATCATCTTTAGTTGGGCCAGAGCTCGTTGTCTCCCTAGGTAAAGGCTGAATTCAAACCATCTATAACTGGTTTTCCAAATTCTTCTTCATGGTAATACCACTATCAAAAAGCTATTCATGATTTCCTGAGAGGTAATCTGTAAGCCAGAGCCCAAAGGAGGTCTTGGACTGCCCTCCATCCCTAGAGAGATTATTACGTGCAATCAACGGACCGTTCAGAGATCAATCAAGATGAGCCATGTCACCTTATACACAGTAGTACATAGTAATGATACATAACGTATTGGTGAACTGACACATTCTGATTGGCCTTCGGACAGCATCCGGTGACTGCACGTAATAATTTCGCCCATCCCTAATATAGAAATCAGGCTTGATCAGACATTATGAGCTTCTTCTTTATTTGAATTGGCTTCCTGCTATACCGCTGGTCCATCGATCTATGCCTATTTCTTTTGGGAGGCACTGGTCCCTTGCTGATTTTTTATGTCAGTACTGCTTGGGATCATGGCCACCTCTCAGACTCGAGTTTCTTTGCTATTGCGGTTTTTTTTTTTTTTTTTTGGGGTTTTTTTTTTTTTTTTTCTGTTTGCTGCGTCGATCTTGACTGCCATCTCCTTCCATTTGGCTTATGGGTGGATTTAGTTTTTTTTTTTTTTTTTCAACGCTGGCACTGATGAAATCCTCTCTACTAAGGACCAACGAGTTGGTTGGACATTTCACACTGCTTTGATATTAGATACTTAAAATTTTAATCAAAAAACCAAAATATAAGAACAAAAGAGCCACAGCCTGATCCCAAATCTTCAATCTCATTTTCTTTATTAGTTTTACCGCTTCACAAGGCTACTAGGAAGGCCAAGTCAACTTTCAGAAAGTAACTATTTATACTTTCCATGCAAGCGAAGTTGTTCTGAAAATTAATTAACGTAAAGCCAAACCAAAAGCCTGCGGCGGGGGCGGAACGCAGTGCTTCTTTACACGCATATGCATGGACGGAGAGGAATGTCCAAACCTGCACGAGAAAGTGAACGTATCCTATTCCACTACTAACTGCTAGCTAGCTGGCTTCTAAATTTTATTTTCTCCCACGAGCTTTTTACTCTATCAGGCTGTAGTGTTTACTACTCTTTTTAGTAGCGACTATGGTGTCACATAGATAATAATATCATATTTGTTTGATATTCTTTGTCGCCTTAATTAGATGATCAGGGATATTGATCAAAATGCTTTTTTTTTTTACTTTTTTTTGTAAATTAAACTCAAATTCATACATATATTATATACATAAACTTCGAACTCATGACCTCTTTAGTTGGTAGCCGTAGCTTCCAACCTACATATCTAGATGGGCTGCATTTCAAAATGCTTGATGATTGACTAGTTACATGCAGGTGTGACTAGGGGAGCAACCGAATCAAGCTGACTCGAGAGCCAATTCAGGCTCTACTCGTTAAAGAGCTCGCGAGCCAAACTTATTGATCTTCGAACTTGAGCTCGACTAGGATTTTGAGCTCGTTGGCTTATCGAGCTCGAGTTTGATCCTAAATATGCTAGGCTTGACTACTCGTAGATAGGCTCAATTAGTGCGAGTGAAGCAAGGCAGGAAAAAAGCTCGGGGCCGCGGGCGAAGCATGGAAGCGGGTGCGAAGCTCGGAAGCGTGGGCCCATGCGACTACAAAGCATGTGAACCGAGATCATGTGCGATCGCGGAAGATAGATCTGTAGAGTGCAACCGCGAAAGAAGGAATGTGTTAACGAGCTCCTGAGCTACTCATCGAGGTAGGATCACTGGCACGAGTAAAGCTCGAGCTCGACTTTTGAGCTCAACTCGAGTTCGACCTTGGGATTTGGATCGAGTGTTAAGCTCAAGTTAGAGCTCAACTCGTTTGCACCCCTTGGTGTGACACTCCAAATCATTGTTAGTTGTTCGATGATTGAGTGCTAAAGTCCTATATTTTATATATGCACTCACTACCAAAAATATGAGTTTTTAACAGCAATGAATAATAGCAATTTACAAACCACCACAATAAATATATTTAGCCACCAGTTATAATCGGTGCTACTACCTACTTAACTCCATTTCATTCGCGCAAACAGTTTGTAGAGATTATTCTTGCCCTAGCTCTGTGCATTCTCTCCTTCGATCTGTTGCTTCGTTCGCTTGAGCTCTATTCTAGGAGCATCCACGAGCGACCCGCTCGTCCGACGCCAAATTAATTTATTGAAGTCCCGTTGCCCTTGCTTTAAGCATTCTACCATTCAATTTGCTGCTTCATCTGCCCAAGCTCCATTAGGTGAGCACCCACGAGCTCCATTCTTTCCTAAGGGCTGGATGGCTTTTAGTGCCTTCTCCTCCTCTTGAACATTCGAATATGGCTGGGAAAGGGCTATCAATTCATTCCATAGAAGAAAACGAGAGTATTGAGCGAGCAGTAGGTCAAAAACAGTGTTACGAAAGCCATATTTATTAGTAGTGATATATCGTTGTTGAAAGGTTATAGATGATCACCTATAGAATCTCTCATCGCTTTCTTCATTAAAAGCAACTTTATCTCATTTTTTTTCATGAACCACTTTTACTCTCTCACAACTCTCTACTCTATTCTAATAATCAACATCAACTCATTTCAATATATGATTATTAATACGTCATCAAAAATTGCTTTGATCGAGCACGTATCTCGAGGCATATTCAATTTTGGAAACTTTCAATATTAAATTTGTAATCATTTGAATTACAATTTCATCAAACTTATAGTCAAATTGAACGTCTCAAAGAAATGAACCTAACGACATCAAAATCGGTCCAACCCAAGCCCAAATGGGTCCAAATCATGGGCCCGAACCACATTTGGATGGGTCAAAGCATTATTTGGATGACAAAATTATATCTAAATATGTCATTCTTATATTCAAATTGAGCGGCGCGGCGAGACGAATCCAATGATCACAAGATCACTAAATTCTGACATTGTTAAGGCACCTAAAGAGTTGAAAAACTCTCTATGATTGGGGGAATCAATACGAGCCATCTGATAGAGCACTCCGAACCTTCCCTGGATCTTCTCTATATTCACGGGATGTGTCACTCACAAAAATCTATAAATAGACCCGCACTCTCTTCATGAGGGGGGAAGGGGCCAGATATTGGAGAGAGCTCTTAAGCCTTAAAAGCTCATGCACCACCGCTCGGCCACCGATTGCCACTAGACTTCATCCCGACCGACGTCAGACCGTCAGTCGCCATCGTACTTCCACCCGGCCCTTCGATCTCCACTAGACTTCAGCCCGACCATCGTCGAACTACCTCCGGACCTCCTCAAGACTTCAGTCGGACCATCATCGGACCACCGCCAAGCCACCAGACTTTCACCCAACCGCCGACCACCGCCAAACTTCATCTCAACCATCGTCGAACCACCACACGACCACTGACTGCCGCTATACTTCCATCTAGAAACCGACCTCCACCCTACTTCAGCCTAACTATTGTTGGACCACTGCCTTGTAGCTGACCGCCATACGATTTCAATTCAAATATCATCAGACAGCTGCACGGATGCTGACCGTAGCCGAACTTCCACCCGACCACCAACCGTCGTCAAACTTTAGCCCAACCGTCATCTTACTACAGCCGGCCGCTGACCACCACCGAACTTCAGCCCAACCATCATCAGACAACCGCCGTCGGACTTCAGCTCATCCTCTGTCAGACAATCGCCCGGACGCCAACAGCCACAGAACTTCCAATTGACTATCATCTGACCACCGCCTGGATGCTGCCGTCAGACTTCAGTATGACTACCCTCGGACCACAGCTCGGCCATAGACCAGAGCCATACTTCCACCTGGCTGCTGACCATCACTGGACTTCAACCTGACCGCCATCAAACCACCGATGGCCGTCGACCACCACCGAACTTCATCCTGACAGCCATCGGATCGACAACTGCCTAATATTGGGGTCGGCAAAACCACCGCCCAACGTCGATGTTTCGTTGGACCACCACCTGATGCGGGAGCTCTGTCAGACTACCCCCTGATGTCAGAGTTCTTCTAGACCATTGATTGATGCCAGAGTTTTTCCAAACTACTGTCGGACCCCCAATTGAGGCCCAAACTTTCATCGGACCACCAACAAAAGTCAGAGTTCTTCCAAACAATCGAATAAGATCCAGACTTCTACCAAACCATCGCCTTACAACAATGGTCTTTTTGTTCCCTGTCTCCTATCAACTAAGGTCCTTCCAACCTCCTTCACCTACTATTATTCTTCTGACCTCCATCGCCAGACAATGGTCTTTATGACACATGTCTTATGTCAACTATGGTCTTTTCGACCTCCATCGACTATTATGGTCCTTGTGATCTCCGTCGCCTACTACGATCCTTCTGACCTCCATCTCTAGATGATGATCTTTCTAACCCCTATATCCTGCAGACTACGATCCTTCCAATCTTAGTCACCTACTACTATCCTTCTAGCATTCATCTCTACACAATAGTCTTACTGAAACCTATCTCTTACCAATTATGGTCATTCTGACCTCCGTCGCCTTCTATAGTACTTCTGACCTACATCAAAAGATAATGATTTTTCTGACCCCTATCTCCTGTCAACTATGGTCCTTCTGACCTCTGTCTCCTACTATGGTCCTTTCGACCTCCATCGCTAGACAATGATCTTTTTGACCCCTGTCTGCATGCCGACTATGTTCCTTCTGACCTCCATCACCAGATAATGATCTTTCTAACTCATGGCTTGCTGACTATGGTCCTTTTAACCTCCATTGCCTACTACGGTCTTTCCAACCTCCTTCACATGACAACGATCTTTCTGACCCCTGTCTCCTGCCGACTACGGTCCTTCCGATCCCTATCACCTACTACGGTCTTTCTGACCTCCATCGTAAGTCAATAGTCTTTCTAACCCCTATATCATGCTAACTACGGTACTTTCGACCTCCTTCGCCTACTATGGCCCTTTCGAACTCCACCACCAAACAGTGGTCTTTATGACCCATGTCTCATACCGACTATAGTCCTTCCAACCTCCGTCGCCTACTACGGCCCTTCTGAACTCATTTTCCTACTACAATTGTACAGACCTCCATCACCAGACTATAATCTTTTTGACCCCTATCTCCTGCCTACTGCAATCCTTCCAACCTCTATTGCTTACTACAGTTCTTCTAGCCTGCATCGCTAGACAACAGTCTTTCAAACCCTTATCTCCTATCGACTACAATCCTTCTAACCTTCATCACCTACTACGGTCCTTCTAACCTCCATCATAAGACAACATAATTTCTAACCCATGTCTCCCTCCGACTAGGACCTTCCAACCTCCATCACCTACTATAGTCCTTCCTACCTCCATTGCCAGACAATAGTCTTTCTGACCCCTATTTGCTACCAATTATGGTCATGTTAATCTCTGTCGCCAGACAACGATCTTTTTGACCCCAGTCCCCTATCAACTATGGTCCTTCCAACCCCTACCACCTACTATGGTCCTTACCGCTCGGCCACCGATTGCCACTAGACTTCATCCCGACCGACGTCAGACCGTCAGTCGCCATCGTACTTCCACCCGGCCCTTCGATCTCCACTAGACTTCAGCCCGACCATCGTCGAACTACCTCCGGACCTCCTCAAGACTTCAGTCGGACCATCATCGGACCACCGCCAAGCCACCAGACTTTCACCCAACCGCCGACCACCGCCAAACTTCATCTCAACCATCGTCGAACCACCACACGACCACTGACTGCCGCTATACTTCCATCTAGAAACCGACCTCCACCCTACTTCAGCCTAACTATTGTTGGACCACTGCCTTGTAGCTGACCGCCATACGATTTCAATTCAAATATCATCGGAAAGCTGCACGGATGCTGACCGTAGCCGAACTTCCACCCGACCACCAACCGTCGTCAAACTTTAGCCCAACCGTCATCTTACTACAGCCGGCCGCTAACCACCACCAAACTTCAGCCCAACCATCATCAGACAACCGCCGTCGGACTTCAGCTCGTCCTATGTCAGACAATCGCCCGGCCGCCAATAGTCACAGGACTTCCAATTGACTGTCATCTGACCACCGCCTAGATGCTACCCACCACCGAACATCCACCTGGTCGACTGCTGCCGTCAGACTTCAGCCTGACTGCCCTCGGACCACAGCTCGACCATAGACTAGAGCCATACTTCCACCTAGTTGCTGACCCTCACTGGACTTCAACCTGACTGCCATCAAACCACCGATGGCCGTCGACCACCATCGAACTTCATCCTGACAGCCATCGGATCGACAACTGCCCAACATTGGGGTCAGCTAGACCACCGCCCAACGTCGATGTTTCGTTGGACCACCACTTGACACGGGAGCTCTGTCGGACTACCCCTGATGTCAAAGTTCTTCTAGACCATCGATTGATGCTAGAGTTTTTCCAAACTACTATCGAACCCCTAATTGAGGCCCAAACTTTCATCGGACCACCAACAGAAGTCAGAGTTCTTCCAGACCATCGAATAAGATCCAGACTTCTGCCAAACCATCGCCTTACAACAATGGTCTTTCTGTTCCCTGTCTCCTATCAACTATGGTCCTTCCAACCTCCTTCACCTACTACTATTCTTCTGATCTCCATCGCCAGACAACGGTCTTTATGACTCATGTCTTCTATCAACTATGGTCTTTTCGACCTCCATCGACTACTATGGTCCTTCTGATCTCCGTCGCCGATTACGATCCTTTTGACCTCCATCTCTAGATGACGATCTTTCTAACCCCTATATCCTGCCGACTACGGTCCTTCCAATCTTAGTCACCTACTACTATCTTTCTATCATTCATCTCCACACAACAGTCTTACTGAAACCTATCTCTTACCAATTATGGTTATTCTGACCTCCGTCGCCTTCTATAGTACTTCTGACCTCCATCAAAAGATAATGATATTTCTGACCCCTATCTCCTGTCAACTATGGTCCTTCCGACCTCTGTCGTTTACTATGGTCCTTCCGACCTCTATCGCCAGACAATGACCTTTTTGACCCCTGTCTGTATGCCGACTATGTTCCTTCTAACCTCCATCACCAGATAATGATCTTTCTAACCCCTGGCTTGCCGACTATGGTCCTTTTAACCTCCATTGCCTACTACGGTCTTTCCAACCCCTTCACATGACAACGATTTTTCTGACCCCTGTCTCCTGCCGACTACGGTCCTTCCGACCCCTATCACCTACTACGGTCTTTCTGACCTCCATCATAAGTCAATATTCTTTCTAACCCCTATATCATGCTAACTACGGTACTTTCGACCTCCTTTGCCTACTATGGCCCTTTCGATCTCCACCACCAAACAGTGGTCTTTATGACACATGTCTCCTACCGACTATAGTCCTTCCAACCTCCGTCGCCTACTACGGCCCTTCTGAACTCATTTTCCTACTACAATTGTTCAGACCTCCATCACCAGACTATAATCTTTTTGACCCCTATCTCCTGCCTACTACAATCCTTCCAACCTCTATTTCTTACTACAGTTCTTCTAGCCTGCATCGCTAGACAACAGTCTTTCAAACCCTTATCTCCTATCGACTACAATCCTTCTGACCTTCATCACCTACTACGGCCCTTCTAACCTCCATCATAAGACAACATAATTTCTAACCCATGTCTCCCTCCGACTAGTACCTTCCTACCTCCATCACCTACTACGATCCTTCCTACCTCCATTGCCAGATAATAGTCTTTCTGACCCCTATTTGCTACCAATTATGGTCATGTTAATCTCTGTCGCCAGACAACGATCTTTCTGACCCCAGTCCCCTATCCACTACGGTCCTTCCAACCCCTACCACCTACTATGGTCCTTCTAACCTCCATCTTTAGTCAACAATTTTTCTGACCCTTATCTCCTGCTAACTATAATACTTCCAACCTCCTTTTCCTACTTCGGTCATTTCGACTTCAATCGCCAAACAGCAGTATTTATAACCTTCGTTGCCTATTATGGCCATTTTGACCTCAATCGCTTACTATGATCGCTCAGACCTCCATCACCAGACTATGGACTTTCTGACCCCTGTCTCTTGCCAACTACGATTTTTTTGACCTCAATTTCCTACTACGGTCCTTCCAACCTCCATCACGGCCAGACATTGGTCTTTCAAACCCCTATCTCCTATTGATTATGGTCCTTCCAACCTCTGTCACCTACTACAGTCCTTCCGACCTCCATCGCAATACAACTGTATTTTTTACCCCTGTCTCCCATCGATTATGGTCCTTTCAACCTCCATCGCCTACTACAGTTCTTTTGACCTCTTTTGCTAAATAATGGTCTTTTTGACTCCTGTCAGCTGCTGACTACGGTCCTTTTAACCTCCATCGCCAGACAAAGGTATTTATAACCCCTATCTCCTGTCAACTATGGTCCTTCTGACCTTCTTTACCTACTATGATTCATCTGAGCTCCTTCACCAGATAATGTTGTTTCTAACCCCTATCTCTTGAGGACTATGGTCCTTTCAACCCCCATCATCTACTATGGTCCTTCTGACCTCCATCACTAGTCAACAATCTTTCTAACCCCTTTATCCTACCTACTACGATCCTTTCGACCTTTATCTCCATACAACAATCTTTTTGACCCCCGTCTCCAGCTGACTATGGTCCTTCCGACCTCCACTGCCTACTATTTCTGACCTACATCGCCAAAAAATTGTCTTTTTGACTTCCAAACCCCTGTCTCCTGTCGACAACAGTCCATCCGACCACCATCACCAAACTATCATCTTTTCGACCTCTGTTACCCGCCGACTATGGTTATGTTGACTTAACAAAAATTTTAATATTAATTCATCTTATTTCCACCATGTAATATGATGTACATTTGCTACATCAGCCTAAGGCATTCCCCCCAAAGGAAGGGCCTCATTTGTAATTGATTACAAATAATAGTGGATTCATTCAAATTGGGCCAGGACCCATGGTTTTTCCCCCTTTTCAGGGGTTTCCATATAAAAACTCTGGTGTCTCTTATGAATGCTACACCCTCTCCTTTTATCTTCTTGTGTGTTTGATCTTCGTACAAAGCTAAGACATTAAATTTTATATTTCTCTACCACTGCGAATATTCCAGGACGCAATAATTATAATCCCTGCTAAGCACGTTCTAGCATCGGAGTTAGTATGTCAAAGAAGTTTATGGAATAATAGATAATACCTCAAGTGGTAATTCAATGAGAAATAAAAAAGATGATGCCACATATTTCATAGACACGAGCAATCATACTAATTGATTTATAGTATTTAGAGGGGCATGGAAAATCCTAAGAAGTGCTAGTCCATATAAACCATATACATATGGGATCATGATAGTCAATCACCGGTAGCGGACATAGAAGTTTATTTGCAATTACTTACTATAAGCTACTTATCAATATCTTGACCAAAAATTAATTGGAATAATATGGTACATAGTTTAAATATTTAATATTAAAGCTATTAATATGGAACATGTAATGTCTAGGAATCTTAATATGGGATGCACATCGATTATTTTTAAGACTCCTATGCAAAACTTTTAATAAGGCTTTAAGGAGTAAAATTTGGGTATATAGTCATTATAAAAGAAAATTAATAGAATATTATTCAAATTAAATTATATAAATATTGGTATTATGGCATATTATGATATAAATATGTGTACATCAAAAATCAAGAATGGGAATTAGGCTTTTAGGGAAGAAAATGGGATCAAGATTAGAAAAAAAAATTAGCCCCTTAGCTTTATTATAGAGTTATTTGCAACTGATAATTCTGATCTCAAATGCAGTCTCAAACATATAAATTCGTGATAGATCTCAAAGGTACTTTCAAGTGTGGCTATAAAATGTACAATGATCTTGTAGTAAAGACCTTTTCACTGTGTTGAGGCCTTTTCAATGCAACGGATAATTCGTGTAGTAAAGGCTATAAATTGTACAACCCTCATTATTTCTTATTATATTTGCATATATTTTTTAATCAATATAGTGCAAAACTAACATGCCCTATTGATCACAATAAATTTCCTTAACTAAGCATGAAGAGTGTGACCTCAACTAAAGATGTTCTACTCCAAAACTCCACTGCCATATGATCTCACAACAATTTATATTTTTAGATGTTATAGGAATGAAGAAAATAGCATGCTGATTCAAATAATAAAAAATTTATCAAAATATCATGATGCCCTTATATCATAATGAGAATATTCTCTTGGCATGTGTCCTCAATTTTATGCTTCTTATATTATCTCTTAATAGAATTAAATTATTAGATAATATAACTAAACTATTAAATAAATATTTCAAAACTTTTAGAAAATACAACAAAAAAAATTTTCCCAAAAGTTAAAATAACTTATTAAACATTCATAAGTATAATCATTATAGAAAAATATTATAAATGCATAAGTTATATTATTAATTCATTTAATTATATTCTTCTAATAATTAAATTACATTATATAATAGTTTGATTAAATGAAGAATAAAACTGTGAAATATTAGAAATCTGATATAAATCAAAATTTCTTGATAAATTAAACATTTTTTTTTTCGGGGAAACCCACCAAAGGGGCCTACGCGTTAATATCAGGAAAAAAGTACAAAGTCCTTAAGGGAAACTCAAACTCACTACCGCTCAAAAAGCTACAAATAAAAAGATATATAAAAAAGAAACCTAAGAGCTCGAGTTTCCCACTCTAAAACAATACAGTGATACCTAGTAACATTCTACGGTGTTTAAGAAAAAGCACCCAAAAAATGGGAGTAAACAAAAAATAACCAAAAAACTCCCAGCGGCATGACTCCACCCAATTCTTCCAATTCATCCCCCAAAAAAGAGCCTGCAACCACAAAAAAATAGGCAAGAGACACGAAGCAGATATGATGGCAAAAAACAAACCTAAATAATAATTTAGAGTAAATCAAAAAAGGATATCTCCAATTGGGATACACCCCTCAATGCTCCAGATTAATCTGACAAGCCGAAACAATCAGGAAAAAAACATAACACCTGCAATATAACCAAGCAGCCAGGGCAACAGCTATAGAAGCAAAACCCCCAAAGACCAACCTAACATGGACGGAGCAGCGACCAATAACAGGAAGCACTTCAGCAAAAAACCACATAAAGAGAACACTCCAAATGCCACTACAAGAAACTGCCCAAACAATCTGGAATAGCCGAAAGGCACCACTAACACCCATAGACAAAAAGACACCCACCAGAATGACGCCGCCAACACCCAAATAAACAACAGAACAAAACTCAACCAAAGCACAGAACAGCCAGAAACCAAGAAGAAGATCAATTAACATAAGGCAAACCGACTTGATCCAATTTAACCAAACCTTGAATCGGAATAGGCAGCTGCTTAAGAGAGAACTCAGTTATCATGGCATAGTTACAGCCCATCTTAGCCAACGCCTTAGCACAGCCATTGGCCACATCAGGAATGGTCGAAAAAGAGCAGTTAAGAGACGCCAAAATCTCCCTTATATATACTCCTAATGTAAAACAAGGAAAAATAACAATTGGTACCATCCAACTTAAGCAGCGAATTTAAATCAACATAAGGATTAAGATCCAGAATAATATTCTCAATATACAGACTAGCACACAAATTTAAACCATGAAGAACAGCAATTAAGTAGCCACCAACCTTATCAGTTTTCGTGATATTACCAGCAAAACCCAAAATAAAGGCACCATTATGATCTCTAATGACACCACCAACATTAGAGATATTCCCATCTAGAATACTATCAATATTCAATTTAAAAAAGTTAGCAATAGGTTTACACCAGTAAGCATATCTAGTCTCAGCAATGGAGTTAGCCTCCTCCAACTTAATGCCAAAACCCTCCAAAGTATAAAGAACCATCTTAAAATTCTTCATTAAAAGTAAATTAGCAGAAAAAAGAGCCTTCACCTTATCCTTAACTTTGTGAATGATTCTCTGATGATCCATAGCATTCCCATTGAATCGAGAATCATTTCTCTCCAACAAAATGAACTAAAAGGTAAGGGCCGATACCACATTACGAATGTGGCCTTTATTCCTCACCAACCAACCATTGAGCAAATTATGAACAAAAATATTAGGACTATAAAAATTAAGATGAAATAAGTCCTCAAAATAACTTCAAATCTTAACCGCAATGGGAGAAGATATAAAAACGTGATGCATATTTTCAACATTAGAACAACATTGATATCTATAAGTAATATTAAAACCTCTCTTCCTTAATAACTCATCAGTAGGAATGTAATTATGAAGAATCCTTCAAATAAACACAAAAATCGTAGTGGGGATGCTCTTGTACCAGATCATTTTAAAAAGCTTAGAAGTCTCATTTTTAGTTCTTAAAACATGCCCCAAGTAGATAGTCTGTTGAGCACCGTTGAAATTAAACCATCGAAGAGAAACGACTTCTTCCTACCCTTATAAAGTGGAATACCCAAATATTTTAAAGGCATATAAGTTTGAGAAAAACTAGTAAGATTTTTAATATCTAAAACTCTCTCAGACGAAACATTTTTAGCAATAACAAAACAGCACTTATTCATATTAAAAACAAGGTCACCCACTGCTTCAAACTGATCAAAAAAAGCTCAAAATTTTATTAACCTTGTTCTTTGAAGCGTTCAAGAAAATAATGAAATCATCAGCAAAACATAAGTGAGAAATGTTAATGCCTCACAAAATTCTAAAATAAAGACTAGGATATTTACATAATAGATCAGAAAGCCCCCTAGACAGGTAATCCACAGCTATGATAAAGATCGCAAGAGAAATGGGATCGCCTTGTCTCAAACCATGGGAAGCTTTAAAGAACCATGACTCTTGCCATTAACAATAATAGAAAAGAAAGGACTTTTAATACACACTTTGATAAGAGAAATGAACTTATCATCAAAACCAAAAAAGCTCAACATTTTGTAAATAAAACACCAATTTATATTATCATGAGCCTTAGCAATGTCCAATTTCATAATCATGTTGCCACCTCTAACCTTCACATCATCATGACAAAATTCCTGGGACAACAAGATATTATCAACAATGGCACGACCTTCAACAAAACCCATTTGAAAGGGAGAAATGATCTTAGGAAAGAGTAAAAAAAATTGATTCATCAAAATGTTGGATATTAATTTATAAAAAATAGAACACAAACTAATGGGTCCATAATCATTCCAAGTATTAACATCATTATTCTTAGGAATCAGAACAATCGAAGTAGAAGAAAAAAACTTGGTAATCGGAGCACCATTAAAGAAATCAACTACAGCAGAAAAAACATCATCAGCAATAATATGACACGAATGCTGAAAAAACTTAATAGTGAAACCATCAGGACCAGCCACAGAATCTGCATTCATATCATATAAGGTATCTTTAATTTCATCAATAAGAGGACACAAGGATAAGCCCCTATTATCCTCTTGAGAGATGACTTTAGGAATAAACAAATGCTCATCAACAGACATAGGAATAAAAGACTTATTAAGATGATTTTGAAAAAAATTAATAGCAAGACTAGCAATCTCATCACTATTCTCAATAACATAACCATTCTCACCGAGTAATTTTCTGAATACCGTTAATAGCACGTTTCTTGTTGACTAAAGCATGAAAATATTTAGTGTTATTATCCCCCTCCACCAAGTGCTTGACCGCAGCCTTTTGCTTCCAAAAATTTTCTTCCTACCCTTGAAGTTTACTAAGTTCCCCTTTAGCCTCATTTAAAAGAGCATGGTTAGAAACCGAGGGGGTCCAACTGACAAATGTCCTCAAGGGAATCAATCCTCTCTTTCGCCAATAAAATATTGGAGAAAATGTTATTATGATTCCACCAGTTCAAAACAAGCTTTAACCATTTCAATTTTAACCAAAGTCTAGCCATACCAGAAATAGAATCATCAGGAAAAAGAGGGGCATGCCAATTATTTTGAACAACATGAAGAAAGGACTCATGATTTAACCACATGTTCTGAAATCTAAATTGAAAATTCAAACCCATTGTTTTAAACTTAACATTGATAAGAAGAGGAGAGTGATCAGATAGGATTCGACTAAGATGCTCCACCTTAGTGGAGTTAAAAGAATTAATCCATGTGTTATTAAAAAGTACTCTATCTAACTGTTGCCATAAATGCCCCCGATACCAAGTAAATTAGTTACCCGAAAAACCAATGTCAATAAGATTGCAAGTCATAATCATATCGTTAAAATCTTCCATAGACTGATAAATAGGGAGAGAACCCCCTATGCGCTCAATCGGATTCATAATGGTATTGAAGTCACCACCAACCAACCAAGGAATGGTACAAACACTATAAAAATTCACAATTTGCTCCCACAAAATCTTTCTAGAATAACGAGAAGAAGCAGCATAAACAAAATAAGCACCACATTGAAAATTTGAACTTTCAATATTAATTGCAATGAAGAACTTGAGCAAAATCACCTATCATATCAATTCTAACAAAATCTTTCCAGAAAACCCAAATCTTATTGGCAAAATTAGACATAGCATGTTTAAAACCCAAGGCTTTAGCAGTACCTAAAAGTTTATCCATATAAATAAGAGGTTCAAGCAAAACAAGTAAAGAAATATTATGAATGCGACAAAGGTTATTAACTCTAAATTTTGTGGAGGGGCAACCAATACCCCTCACATTCCAAATAATGGCATTAAACATAAAAAACCAAATTAATGAGCAATATACGAACGGGTATTCCTAGAAGACTATAAAAAAATATTTTTAGGTTTTCTACCTCTCTTACCACGGCCTTTAGAGAAGCTCATATCATTATCCTCTCTAGCATAACACTTAGCCAAAATTTCAACTTTAGTGTCAATAAAAGCATCACAGTGATAATGGTCTGATAAAAGTAATTCATCTGAAGGCTTCAAAGAAGACTTACCACCTTCCAAATATAACACACCATCTTCCACCGTAGAGATGTTCTTTTCCAAACTATCACAACAAACCTTAGCACAACTGGATTGACCATTATTAAGTGATAACTCAACCTTCTGCAAAATGGGATCAATACCAACAAGTTCATGATCTGTAATGTTATTATTATCATGGGCTTTGGAGGACTCAACATCCCCAAGGTTAAGAACAACAACCAGATTATCCGAGCTATTCACAAACACTGCATTATGCCACTTGTCATGTTCTAAGAGAGTAGGATTCCTTAAAGCAAAACCATCCTCCTGTACAACCATCGGGGATAGATCATTAGCTAAATTAGAGGAGAATTTAGTAGCATTAATACCATTCTCATTAATAATAGGATCACTAGTATTCAAGACAGGGATATGCACATTAGTAATAGAAGCATTAGTAATTAAATTCTCTTTCAATTCCTTGGCCAAAGAAACTTCCCCCACATGATCACAGTTATGGACCCCCATATCCATCATGCCAAAATCGTTACCGACCTCATTTTCAACCAAAGGCAAATTTTCATTAACAACATTAGCATTAGATTTTAAAGTACCTTTCTCCTTACGAAGATTAGGATGTAAACGGAAACATTCATTAATCGCATGTCCATGCACCTTGCAATGAGAACAAAAGATAGGTAAATTTTCAATCTCTACTTTTTGGAAATAACCATTCAATTCCGAACCTAACCAAATTTCATGCGGTTGCTTTTTCGTAACATCAAGTTCAACTAAAACTCGAGCCACAAAAGGTCGAGATAAAGATGCAGTAGCTTGATCGGTTTGTAAGGGTGTACCGAAAACAGAAGCCAAATCAAATAAAATTTGCGTGTTAAAGAAATGTAAATGAATATTAGGAAAAGAAATCCACACCGGGGCAATGGGAGAAGCTCAATTAAAAATTAAAATTACATGATCTTAAACTTGCCAAATAACAAAAATCTTTGACGTCCGTAAATAATTATTTCATTTAGATAGTCTAAGTATATACATTTGAAATGTAAATTTTAACACTCAATATTTCTAAAATAATTGTAATATATTTCATAAAAAATATCTTACACCCCGGCCAAAATTTTACTGCATTATGAAAAAAATCTCCCTTGTGAAAAGTAAGGTGACATGAAAAGTAAGATAGTGACATGTATAGCTTTCACACAAAGCTATGTGACTTCATAAATTAGGAGAAATTATTATGTCCGGAATCCGGATAAGAAAAATAGTATGGACTATGAGTGTACATATAAAATATACACTGATTTAATACAATTTGTACAAATATTTATATAGTGTGTATACTCACATATCCAAATGATTCTTCTCATCCGGACTCGGCACAGAATAACTTCTCCATAATAATTTGGGCCTAGGAGGATTTAACAATTACATTTAAATTCCTTTAAAAAATCATCGCTTTTGGCACCCAATAAAAAATCATTAAATGTTAATTACGTATTATAGCTCCTACATGGGGAGCATTGGAGTTTACAATCGTATATTAACTTTGTAATTTAATTTTAACACTCAAGTCTCAAGGAATATATATTATATTTGCTCTTTGCTCCTTGCTCCAAACATAATGGTAATAGTAATAATATACAAATAATTGCAGTATTACATACTATTCTTATCCACATAGAGAGTCTCTTCTGGAGATAGAAAGATAGAAATAAAGGCTGAGAGAGAGAGAGAGAGAGAGAGAGAAAGACAAATATATAGGACGAAGTGCCCTCCCTCAGAATAGAGTAGAGAAGATAGAGGGAATCAGAGGACAGCAACTTGGTAGTTCTCTCAAGTTGCAATCCCTCTGCGAATATGCGGTGCGAAATGGACCACTGTAATTTGTACTGATCATTGATGGCTATAAAATCGATGCATTGCCGTGTTCAGACGGGAGATAGAAAGAGAGAAGAGAGAGAAAGAGAAAGAAGAGAGAGAGAGAGGAGTTACTGTGAAGTAAGTGAAAGAGACTAGAGACAGAAAGTTGGGTGGGGTAGGTCTGAGTGGGAGATCTCCGCCGGCACCAGGAGGCACCCTGTCTCAAGATTTTCTTAGCCCACAACAATACTAGCTTAGCTTAACCGTACCTCTGCGTCTCTGTGTCAAGATTAACGAAGGTTGAGGAGAACAACTCCATTTTTTAGAGAGAGAAACCGCTCGCAAATGGTTTGATATAATAAATTATATTTTTATAGTTTAATAAATAATTAAATATGCTTTTAAATTAGTTCAATATGAACTTTTTGTTTTAATTAATACTAATCTTAAAATAAGTCTAGATATACTGAAGTGCATCATAATATAATTTGAATTAGTATATAAGTAATTTTTTTCCTTAAAATATAAGCATGGAGGGGTTTTTTTTAGATCAATATGATATTAATGCTAATTGATTATTATATAATTCATTAATTTCAAAAATTAAATATAATGATTTTAATATACCTTAATTTTTTCTAAATTGATGTGAACTTAAATAAAAAGTAAAATATGTATTATAAAAAATAGAGATATTTCTCGATTTTCGTATGTTCAACACATGTTTTAAAAATTATAATTTATCAATTAGTTTTTATTTATGGAACACACGGTCATAAATTTAATCATATTTTGACATAGAAGAAGTTGATTTTTTTTATTTCAATATTTTATCTAAAAATTTTGTAAGTTGCTAGTTTTTCAAGGCCGTTTATGTTATTTTATAACCTTTATGAGAAATTGACAAATAAAAGAAAATTGATACAATAACATGCATCTTTATCATTTCACTAAATATATTAGAAATAAGAATATGAGAGAAAGTTTTGATGTGGAATGGAAAGGGGATATATTGAGTAGGGATTAAGTGTGCTGTATTCTACCAAAATAGGGCCTCATTTGTTAGAAAGTTATCACATAAATTTAAATTTTAAATATCTCAAATTCACATTTTTTTACAAAATTTACCTCACAAGTTTACAAAATAAACTTTTTTAGATGCTTTTGTTCTATTCTGCTTTCTTTCTTTCTTCTTCAATATAAGTTTTGTTTTTCCCATAATATTGCTTAAACCTTAAGGTGAAGAAACATTTATATATGCATAATGGAAATTATTTTACTTTACAAAGCAAATTTCTTATCAATGCAAACTCTTAATGCTTAATTGGCTTTATAAAAATGTCACAAGTGGGCCTTGTGATCTCACAAACTAAGTTTTTCACCTTTTTGTGATGCATTATTATTATTATTATTATTTTGATAAAAGTCATTAATGGACTTACGCGTTAATTTAAAAGAAAAGAACAAATCCTTAAAGAAATATTTAGCTCTCTAATGCCCAAAAGAGCTACATCGAAAAAGAAAAAAAAGAAAAAACTTAGAGCCAAAGATTCCATCTAATTACACTAAAATAAAAAAACCTAAGAAAAGAAGTTAGGGCGACCAAGAGCTAGCACCCAAAAGAGACGAACAACAAAATGGAGCAAATTGACAAAGCAAAAGAAGTTCCGAACACCACCAAAGGGAGCCCGCAAGACACAAACAACAGGAGAAAAAAAAGCCCATAGAAGTAGAAGAACAGGAGCAGAAGCACCCACCAAGGCCAGCACCAACAACAAATAACAGCCCATCCAACCCAAACCAAAAAAAGAACCACCAGATAATCTTGCAAGAAAAGAAGACTCAAAACAAAATCAGAATAAGAATCATAAAACAAAAACCACAGAAACGAGCAATAAGAACAACAAGAGCTCTTGGCCCAAAAGGAACCACCTACACAATCAGGAGCAGAGGCAATCAACCAATTACTGAATCACCAAAATTGTTGCAAGACCCCCACCACAAAAACACCCAACAGCCACAATCAACCACCGCCACTAAAGGCCAACAAAAACCACTCAACCAAAATATAAAAAAAAAAACACCAACACCAACGAACCACACCAAGAGCAACCCGCCCGCCCACATACACAAGCCAATGAGGGACCATAACACCCAAAATAAATAGGAAAAACTAAACAAAGAAGCAATCCTGGAAGAGGCATTGGTTGTAGTCACCCGAGCATAAATAGGATTGATTTGCATTTTTTTTCTCCCTGTTATGTTTTTTGTTCTTAGAAGAACCCAGAAAAAAACCATCTTTGGAAATGGTAGCAAGTATTAATTTTTCTTTTGTAGATGAAAAAGCAAGGGTTGCTCTTCTTGTAGAATATTTATATCTTCAATAGATTTTGAAGTTAAATTACATGACAGATATATTATGTCGTAGCTGTGTATTTAGCTTCATGACTTGAGAGGGTGACCATTGTTAGTTTCTTCTACACTCTAGTAAAAATTATTAAGTGATTATGACATCTAAGAGGAGGGTGAATATAAATATTTAAACTTTATTTGGGACAACTTTCTTACTATTTTTTAAAACAGTTTTCTAGTAAAATATTTTTTGAACTAGAAATTTTTGTACTAAAAAATTGCTTTATAAATCAATAAAAAAGTTTCTCAAAAGAAGCCTTAAATAAATTACAAACATTAAATGAATATATATATATATATATATATATATATATATATATATAATAATATAAATATAATTAATAATATAATATATAATTATAATAAATATATAAGTTTCTGAAGGTCTCATAAAGGATCCAGTGTCTCAACATTAATAGCGCATAAGAGTACATCTTCATGTTGTTAATCTCGGTTAACACCTTAGCTAACAATCTAATGCAGATTATTAGTCTGTGCAAGTTTATCTGTGTCTATATTCCTATAACATTGGGTACGCCACTAATCTTTAAGGTAGAGCAAGATAAGCTTCTATTATCAGGCATGCCATATTCATTTAAGTATCAAATTTCTAATTGGAGCACCAATACGATTTACTTTTGGAAAGATAACATACACAAGCGACGTGTTAAATTCGATCCCTATTTTTATCTTCCATATGTTTCATCCTTACGCCTGCTATATTGTTTCGAGATTGGAACGGCTTATTAAGCAATTTTTTCTGGGTGCCACATACATGATCACTCTTGTTTATGGTTCGGTGGACTAATAGTGTGGGCCGGTTAATGAAGGTGGTTTGGGTTGAAAGACTATTTTGGATATGGTGCATGCTTTCTCCCATAAGGTATGGTTTGCTTTTAGAACTAATAACAGTCTTTGGTCTAATTTTATGCATATTAAATATTGTAAGGATGTTCATCCTCTATATTACAGTTTCAAAACTTCTGATTCTTTGGTTTGGAAAAGATTGTGTAAGATTAGTTGGGAAGCTGAGCAATTTGTTCAATGGGGTTTGAGCAAAGGTGATATTTCTTTCTGGCAGGATAACTGGTTGGGCAATGGGTCTATTGATAGCATGCTTAATACTCATACTCTTATAAACACTAAAGTTTCTAGTTTGTTGGTGAATGGTAATTGGAATATTATTGAGCTTGGTAATCTTATTCCTCATGAGCTGCTTAATCAAATTCTTAGTATTCCTCTTCAGTTGAATGATAAGGATTGTATCCTTTTTAACATTTCTTCTAATGGCCAATTTAAGCTTAATATGGTTTGGGATAATTTCAGAGTTATGCAAGCTAAATCTATGGTCTTTAAGGCCTTGTGGAACAATAGCATTCTGGTTTCTTATTCCATTCTAGCGTGGAGATGCATTAAAGGGTTTTTACCTGTGGATAATCGGCTCTGGAATAAAGGTTTTCTCCTTCCTTCTAAATGTCAGTGTTGTTTTAATATTGAAAGTATTGAGCATGTTTTTATCAGTAGCCCTACGGCCCAAACTGTTTGGAGGTTTTTTGCTAACTCTGTTAACAAAGTTTATACTGTGAATGGTAATGATAACATCTATGTTATGCTTTCTGATTGGATGATTTTTTTGCCTATATTCATTTTGTGGTTCATTTGGAAGGCTAGAAACGAGGCTAAGCATAGCGGTATTAAAATTAATGCCAACGCCATTATCTCTAATGTTAACAATAAAGTCATTCAAAGTTTCTCTGCTAAACTTATTAAAGAGAAAGATTTCAAAAATTGTGTTAGTTTTGCTTCTACTCTTGGTATTGATTTGAATGGGGTTCAGGTGGGAAGAAGGGAGAGGGTGGTCAGATGGTTAAAACCTACCCAGTTCTTCTTTAAGCTCAATACGGATGGATCTGTGGATCATTCTCACTACAGGAAAAATGGCTATTACCGGCGGTTCCAACATATGTTATTCTTCTTCCCCTTCATTTAGATGAGGTAGAAACCCTACCCTTTTCTTAACACATTAATAATTAGTAATTCCTATCTTTTCATGGTAATTAGAATTGAGGAAACCTTAATATATTTTAATAACAAATTATAGGGATTGTGTTTAAGGATTTACATATATGAGTTTAAGATTTGAATTCCCTTTTTTACTTTAGAATAAGATAAATATTATTTAGCATCTTTTTAATTTTATATTTACAAATTTAATCATCTTGATCAAGCCTAAGTAGTTTCTCTCATGAATTATTATTTGGTCTCCAAAGAGTATTTGAGATTATAAGAGATTATATGTGAATGTTTTGTTGGTATAAAATTTGTATAGTTAAATTGATTTAAGGAGATGGTGAGAATGAATCTTGAAAATGGTATTAGGTATTTCACAAGGTATTGGTCAATGATATTTTGTATATAAGTTATTAAAAAACGCATTCGCAATTGAAATAGAGATTGTAGAATTATTCATTCCAACATATGTTTTATTCATTGTTATAATTATTTAATATTTTAAGGTGCAATGTGTTGAATGTATAATTAATTTAGATTCTTATGCATTAAGGTTTTCTTTTGGATCATTACATATTGGATTGATAAAAGTAGTATATGATCAAAAAGTTGGGCTCCTTGTGGTCTACAACTGGCGGGTAACTATTTACTGAGTAAGTGATAAACTTACCCTTCCTTATTAAGGGTCCATCCCTTGCTACTTATTACTTGTTAATAATATATGATAGAATGTGCCAATTCATACACAATATTTCAAGTGATCATTTTTACATGATCTGATGGTGAGAATCGTCATGTTAATTGTTGCTTAGTTTCCTAAATAATCTGTGTACTTTATTCTAATCACTGTGAAAAGTAAGTGTCCATCAGATCATGTAAAAAAGATCACTTGAAATATATATATATATATATAGTATTATAACCTTTATCATGTATTATTACTGCAATACAATATGTATATAATAAGCTTGTGTGTTTGATGCTTATAAATATCATTAATTTACCCTATTGGATATTGGCTAGCCGGACTGATGGGTCCTCAGAGTGATGACTCTGTAAGAGATTATTGGATTTTCTTAGGATCGGTGGTGTCTACCTTTCCTGGCCGGGTATTATAGTAAACTCACAATGAATATACGTATATGAAAAATAATAAATAATTTATGAGTCATTAGTGGATGTATAAATATCAAATTCTTGTTAGTGAATGTGCTTTAAGTTGTATGAGATGAATATTAGTGGCACATATAATTTTTGTATGAGTTCTACTATACAAGAAGTTTTACTAATGAAGTATATACATTTAAAATATCTTATCTCATACATTATTTATAAGTATTGTATTTTAATATTTATTTTTTACTTATGTTCCTCTCTTTGCACAAATTTATGCCCCATGCCTTGTTGTTTATGTTTGACTTAGTAGGGTTTTACCTACTTAGTTTATTATTACAAACTCACACCCATTACTTCATTATTTCAGGATGCTAGTTGGGCTGCTTCTAGTGGGACTTACAGGTTCATGCATGAGGTTCTTCTTTGATGGATATTTAAGGTTCGAGTTATTTAAATTGGTTTAATTATCTAGTGGAACTTCATTTATGTTAGGCTTAAAATTTAGTAGGTGTTCGGGTTTATAAGATGCTATGATGATTTATTAATATGAGCAAATTGTTAAAGACTTACATCTCCGCTGATTTGAAGTTTTTTCAACTCACACCCTATCATTGGGTTCTTGTGATTTTCATCGAGTCCCAATGGCAGGGTGTGGTAAAGTGGTATTAGAGCCTAGGTTTGATCTTCAAGGCTTAGCCATATAAGGGATTTTCTGTGGGTAGGATTTTGACCTCTCATCAATTTTTGCATCACTTTGGAGGTGTCCATAATAATACATAAGAAGTTGGGGTCTTAATATTTTCATACTTTCAATGTTGATTTTGAGATTCTTTGCTTAATGGATGCTTCTTGTGATTAATGTGCTATGTGTTGAGAATGTCAAGGTTGTCTCAATTTAAAATTTTTAAAAAAATTTATTAAAGCTTAATGAAGTTGAATATCTTTAGCTTTTGATGTGGATTCTACACATTTAAAATTTGAAATGCCTTCCTTTTTCTTTGGACTCATGAGTCATTAGATATAGAACAATTAAATTAATAAGTTGAAGTAAAGATATATATAACTTGGTGTTTTGATGAGGTAAGGTTATATTTTTATATCCCATATCAATTGGTAAAAGATATGGTTAACATAGGGAGGTTACACTATTTAGCTTATTTGTTCTTGCAACGCATCTTTGAACAATAGCATTATAAAATTTGTGATGTTTAGAATGAGATGCATCTCTCATATTGTAAATTGTTTAACTAAAATTTGATGAAGTATTTATGTTTTTAATCTAATTAATTAATTAAGCACAAATTAAAATGATTTTTTTAATGTATGAATTGTGTTGTAAGAATATATTTTATTGGTAAGAGTAAGATGAGTAGTATGTCTATTAATTGTTTTTAATAATATATTTGTGTTAAAGTATGAAACTAGTGAACCTTCTCGTACAAGGGAGTTTTAGCCTATTTAACTATTCTTATGTATGATATCTTCTATTAATGTTGTAATTAAAAGGAATTTAATAATGCTAAAATAGGTAGAAGGGTAGTAGTATATTGTACTGTGATAGCTATCATCTTAAAAGATGTTTTCTTATTAGGCTAGTAAGTGTATCATATAGTGAGCACTTGACCACATTTTTGTATGAGATCATTAGGGTCTATCCATACTCCTACATGTTGATCTGATAATTTACAATCATCCAGTCATCAATCAACTAGAGTTCAATCCAGATCCCAATCTAGATTTCAATTCAAATCCTAAATCCAGAATTCTATTCAATCTTTAATCCATACTTCAATTCAAAACTCAAATCCAAATCTTAATCCAACCTTAATCCAGACTCCAATCTACACTTCAATTAATTCAAACTTTAATCAACCCAGGCTTCAATCCAGCCCTCAACCCAGACTTCAATTTAGATTTCAATCTAGACTTTAATCTAAACTTCAATTCAGAATTCAATCTAGACTTTAGTCTAGACGTTAATCTAGTTTTTAATCAAATCTCAATCCAATATTCAATCAAACCTCAATCCAGTTTTAAATCAAACTCTAGTATAGCTCTCAATCAATCAAATCCAAAATTGTATTCAAATCCAAAATTTCATATCAAAATCCAGGGTTAAAGGTCTATGTCATGAAACCCTTTCGGAGTGATTTTTTAATCTCTTCAAAACCCAGTCAAATGATCTCTGATTTATAATTTGTCAATTGAATATTTATTAGGAATATTCCTAAGGTCAACCCTCCAAATTTGAGCTCAATTTGACACTTCTAATTCTAGAAATTGAATTGAATTTTAAAGGCTACAAAACCTTCATATATTTATAGTCTATGCCACTAGACCTTCCACTTCATAGAATTTGCCCTTGGGACCTTCCCAAAGACCCTTGATCATGTCCATAACTCTTGTAATGACATGTTGAGCATAAAATTGTATTTTGGTGGACTCAGTTTGACCCCCAGTTGACTAGTGGTCAAAATGACCAAAATTTTCCTTAATGGAAAATTTCAAGTTTTCTACAAATTCAACATGGCTCAGTCAAATAAAATCTCAAACCCTCTCCTAACGCATCTTAAACCTCATTAGGAGTGCATTGGACCAAAATCCAAACATTGGTCAAGCTTGGTTGACCAAGTCAACCTATTATGAGCAAATTGTCCTTTAAGAGCATGAATAGACATTTCAATACAAATAACCTCACCATTGCATGAAACCACCTCCATTGACTTCAAAATATCATTTCAAACCTATTGGACCCAAACCTAGACCCTGGTCCAACCTGGTTGACCAAAAGGCTCCTTAAGGGTCCAAATGTTCATTTTGATTTAAATGGCCCTTTTAGTCTAGGAGACCACACCCATTGGTCTTCATTGATCAAATCAAGCCTATTGAGTCTAAACCCAACTCTTGGTTTGACCTAGTTGATCGGGTCAACTATGGCTGACCAGATCAACCATTCAGCCCTATACACATTGAATTGAACTTCAAATGCATTCAAACCTTATCAAAACTCCTTTAAACATACTCCTCCTGGTTTTGGGCTAATTGGTCACCCTAACCCAGTCAATAGTTGACTAGATCAAATGTGCCCACGATTAGTCAAAGTTGGCCCATATGCCTCAATTCAATGCACTCAATCAACTCAACCCATTTAAACTCCATCAAATCTCCAAACATATATGTTTCAAACTTCAAATATGTTCAAAATTATTAATGACTTAGGTTTGATATGTTTAACCTAGTCAAACCTATATGTATGGACAACCCATGTTAAGATGAGTCAATTAAATCCATCCAACTAAATTGAACACTTTAAGCTTTCAATCTTATTCCAATGCATGATTCAAATGCATTTTAACATATCATAAGTCAAACACCATGAACTTTGACTTGTTCAAACATCAATCTATGGTAAAACATTACACTATATGCATTCTTCCATTCAAATTCTAATTCTATTGCTTTGAGAATCCTTAAATTTATTTCCCTTAATGCCTTGAACACACTCAAACTCATCACAAGACAAGTCATAGTCAAGTTGACTTAGTCAACTCAACTTGACTTTGTTAAATCACCTTATAATTTCATATCTTTACTTAAATTTCAATCCCATAGATTGGCATTCATCCTAAACCACTCCAATTAATTCATGGTGCCACCTAGAGGCCACCTTAGTTGGTTTAACCAGTTGACAAGTCAACAAACTTCCAAATGATCATTAAATGGATAAATCTTCTATCTCAAGCTATATCCCTCCATTCTAAACCCCTCCAGCTATTTAACTATACTCTAGAACCTTCTTAGATCCTTTTTAATTCTTGACTTAAGTTCAAATGACCTCTCATCATCCTACATGTGCAAAAGGCAAAAAATACATTTCCACCTAATTTTCCTTTGGCCTTTTGATTCCTTTACCACTTAACTACCATAAGATAGGTGGCAATCATCAGAGGAACTAGACAAATCAATCCCAACCACCTATACTCACTAAGGCTTTTTGAATTTTCCAAAGTGGCCAATAGCCCTCATTCATAACTATAATCTCTCATCACTCAAGCTCTCCCAGACCCAAGACTCTTTTCATTGAGCTTTTAGCAAGTCCCCCTACCTTTCCCAAGACAAATCTCACTGTTAAAAGCTTGTTGGTGATGATCCTCCGGCCACCCTAGCCACTTGTCCGTCCTACTATGAGAAAGCTCGATCCTACATGTTTCAGACCGTGGCTTCAACTAGGAAAACCTATGTGGACAATCAACAAGCTCAAAGAGTTCAAGATCTACCAAATACAATGGTTGGATTAGGTAAAAACTCAAACCCTAGTCTAAGACACATAGGGTTAATTAACTTTTTATTAAGCACATTTTAAACCGTAAAATCAATCCCCATCAATGATCTTCACTATTTATATCTATGTTTAAAATTTTATTTATTTTGATTGAGCCTATCGAGAGAATGAAGTAAATTATTATTTATATGAATCATACATGTTTTATTTAAGCTATACATTTTTGGGACCATTGATCCTACGATTAATGGTCTAGATTGCGTCATATCATGGTCCATTTTAACCTTCTGATATGTCTTGACATCATGATCTCCATCCAACCGCATATGGGTCACTCGTTTCAACACATGAAGGATCAGATGGTCCTGCAACTCTGCTGACATGGATTAATGAAACAGTGTGGACCTCGATGTCGTGGTTCATTAATTATCGATGATTGCCCACGGTGCAATCATTGGTAATTAATTTACCGATGGCTAATCGTTACCGTGCATTTTAATCCAATGAACTAGAGGTCACCCTGTGTCCTGCAGCCATCGATTTGGTTTTAAATTAATTTTAATTAGTTTTTTAAAACATTTAATTAATAAAAAAAATTCAAATTTTCATAAAAAAATTTTTTATCAAAAAACTAATTATTTTATATCATTTTCTTTAAAATTTTAAGTACTTTAATTTAATATTAATTCTTATTAATGATGCCATGATTTTTGTAGTCTTTTTGATCTCCTTGTTATGTCCCTAGAATCCTTGGATGTCTAACAACAAACACCCTTAGAGTCCAAGATCTAATTTCAAAACGTAGTAGCTGGTATGATGATATTTTATAGCACTATGATAAGGGTAGTTAGAGGATCTTTGATATAGGAAGGCACTCATTTTCTTCATGATAGAAAGTAATATTTGTTCAAACGGTATGACTAGCAGAAATGGTCATATGAATTTTATAGCAAAAGCATCAATCAAAAAAGCTACAAAAGGATTTCTTATAAAAAATTTCATTATGTATAAGTGTGGAGGCTTCTAACTGATTTTCTTTGGAAATCCCACCAAAAATTTTGTGTTATTTTTCGATCTAAGCCCATATTTCCTCATATCATGAAAACACCTACTTAATTAGCATTTCATATATTTTCCCCACTCTGATCCATCGATGATCGTAGATGATTTCAATCCCTTTTTTACCTCTATGAATCTAAAGATGTTTCTCCTCCTCTATCTCATGAAGGTTTTTATTTAAGATTTCATCTATTATTTCTTCAATTTAGGGTTATGAAGTTTTAGGCTTTTTTTTTAAGATATTCTTAAATTATAAGTTTAATAAGTTTGAATTCATTTTTTTGTAATAAAGATGTATAATGTTTTTGTTAGATGTTGTGTCAGAAATTGTTTCATTTATTTGAAATACCATGAACTTTTAAATAAATATAGCTTATGGATATTTAAAGTGAAAAATCATGGATATATAACAAACTATTATCTAGACAAAAAGATTAGTTGATAAATTTTTCAATCAAGTTGAACATTTTATGCATGTCACTTCACAACTAACACTTTTTAATCTAAGTGGAAATTTAGATATCAATATTCTAAAAATATGAAAATATAGATGCTTGCATAACAACAAACCTCTTGTACCCAATCTTGAGTCGGTTCTTTATTGCAAGGTATATGGGGTGCCTAAAATGTTAATGCACAACAAAAGAAATATGCAAAATAAATACTTGGAGAAATAAGTAGAAAACCAATAATTCTTTGTTATCATCAAAATCATGACCTCAAGATCCCAGATTATAACAAAAGATATACTAAAAATATAAAAGAATTTAAAAACAAAAAAGGATGCAAAGTTTATCCACAAGTAGGATTAAAGCACTATTTATTGATGCCTATTAAATGATGCCATGATTGTTGTAGTCTTTTTGTTCTCCATGTTATGTCTCTAGAATCCTTGGGTGTCTAACAACAAACACCCTTAGAGTATAAGATCTAATACCAAAATGTAGTAGGTGGTAGGATGATATTTTATAGCATTATGATAAGGGTAGTGGGTGGATCTTTGATATAGGAAGGCATTCATTTTCTTCATGATATGAAGTAATGGTTGTTCAGACAGTATGACTAGTAGAAATGGTCAAATGAATTTTATAGCAAAAGCATCAATCAAAAAGCTACGAAATTATTTCTAGTAAAATTTTCATTATGCATAAGTGTGGAGGCTTCTGGTAGATTTTTCTTTGGAAACCCCACAAAAAATTTTTTTGTTATTTCTCGATCTATGCCCCTATTTCCTCATATCATGAAAACACCTTCTTAACCAGCATTTCATATGTTTGTCTCCACTCTACTCCATCAATGACCATAGATGATTTCAATTAATTTCTTACCTTTATGAACCTAAAGATGTTTCTCCTCCTCTATTACATGAAGCTTTTTATTTAAGATTTCATCTATTATTTCTTCAATTTAGGGTTATGAAGTTTTAGGCTTCTTTTTTAAAAGTATTCTTAAATTATAAGTTTAATAAGTTTGAAATCATTTTTTTAATAAAGATGTATAATGTTCTTGTTAGATGTTGTGTTAGAAATTGTTTCATTGATTTGAAATACCATGAACTTTTAAATAAATATAGCCAACGAATATTTAAAATGAACGATCATGGATATATCATAAATTGTTATCTAGACAAAAAGATTAGAAGATAAATTTTTCAATCAAGTTGAATATTTTATGCATGTCACTTCTCAATGACCACTTTTTAATCTAAGTGGAAGTTTAGATATCCATATTCTAAATATAAAAATCAAGTGTACCTAACACCAGATAAAGTTAGGGTTGATTTATATCAGAGGGCATTTCAACCCAATTATTTATTATGGTCATCTCATGGAGAGTGCAAGCCACATGTAAACTCTCACAATGATGCTTTAAAACTTTATGAAATATTAAATGAAGAACAAACTCAAAGATATGAAGAAATGAGTATTCAATACAATTGGTCCATAATTTATGGAAGCTTTTGAAGAGTCCCCAACTTGAAGCCTAAAGAGTCTATAAATTATTAAGTGCTTCTCAATAAATTTTGTGGAATAATTATATCTATCATTTTTTGTTATCTTTTGTAGTAAGAAATGTTAAATTTAAATTTAATATTTTAGGAGAATATTTCAACCAGTTTGTTGGGTTGCTAAAATTAATAGTCTAACATATAATTTATTATCTAATGATTTATATAAGAAAAAAAATTAGCATCCAAATTTGGATTAAATACATAAAAAATAAACTTGTTGCAATCTAGATTATGCTTGTAAGAGGGAATAGAACAAACAAATTGGGCTTTTGATTGTGGGGCATCTGGAGCTCCCTCATATTGTTGGTTTGGTTACATTACTATGCATAGGAGAATGACAAATCTTAATTTTTTTATGCATGATATATTTTCATTATATATTTTATTAATTTTAATAATTTTCTGCAAAAGGAAATAATGGGAAGGGAACCCACGATTGTGTTGGTGAGTTTGCACAATTGTTAATTATATATATTAATATAATAGGCATAAATTTATGTTTATTGGATTTATTAATGGATTTTTTATTTATTTTAAATTTATGCCTATTATATTAGTTTAAATAATATTATTTTCAATCAAATTATGATTGTTGTAAGTATTATTTATTGTTGTTAATTTTATGTAAAATGATATATTTCTTTCTTTTTTTTACAGAAGTTTTTGGCCGAAATATACAATATCAACAGTACTCACTGAAACAAGCTCTAGCATAGTAGCCACTAGCTTTACTAGCAACTTTATATTCAACTTTTATGTCGATAATTTTATGAGCAAACTTGTTGCAAGTAATGCTTGTGGATGCTCGATCAGTTTAATTATCATTCTAGCATGTAACTTTTTTCAATAATGAAAGTATTAGATCAAAATTTTTCCATGGGTGATACCCAACCTTATTAGCATGTGAGCTCTATGAGTATAGTTTGAGAACATGTGTGAGGATAGATAGATAGATATATATATACAGAGAGAGAGAGAGAGAGAGAGAGAGAGAGAGAGATTAGCTTGAATATGTATAGTGCAAGTGCCAATGCGTACCAAAGATGCAAAAGATCTAAAATTCTTATATTCACCCTTTATTTATAAGGATTTAAGGGTACATAAAAAGTTACATTAGGTAAAAATAAAATGAATGAAAAATATAAGGCTTAATGACTATTAGTATAGCTTTCCCTAGACCTGTGTCACACATTAGCTAGTTGGAGGGGAGATTGCTTTCCCTGACCTTGATTATCTGACTCAATGCAAGCTTATAATGCAAAGGGCATGTATGTGAGTAGATGTAGGCAAGTTTGAGATCAACTATAAGTGGAAGGAAAGTATAATGACACTAAATAAATAATATATTAACAAATTAATAAAAACTTGATATGATTTCTTGCATGAATGAATCTTTGGGCTAAGAGCACTAAAGCATTGTGTTGGAAAGCACAATGATGGTATGTACCCCAGAAGCTAGCTATACGATAATGTTGGACATCTGTGCAGTAATGTTGGTCTCTCTATTAGCCAGCATTGTGATGTTGGATAGGTAGTGCTACGGCATTATGATGTTAAGTAGGTAGCACTAAGGCCCTGATACTTTAAAAAAATTAATAAAAATATATAAATCCATTTTCCTTAAATTAAGCCCAAACTATCTCAAACCCCCTCATTTCACTTGTTTGTTTGGGGTACAAGAAAGGAAAGGAGGAGAGAGAAAATTTACATCGGGCCTTTTTCTATCGTACCAGTTGTGAAAAGTATTCATTTTGTGCTTAGTGATCGTTACCATACCTCTAATTTCAATTATTTTAATTTCTACCTATTTTCTCTCTCTCTCTCTCTCTCTCTCTCTCTCTCTCTCTCTCTCTCTCTCTATCAAGACTATAAAAATATAATATATTTTTATTTAACATACTTTGACTGTGTATAACTTTTGATATGCCATAGGAATTTTCATTCTAAAGAAATTGATATGATAATATTTAGATTTTACCTATAGCAGTTTTTTATATATGATATTTTACCTTAAATGATAAGGATAAAAGCATACAAAAATGATTTAGGACTATTATATTTGGTTTAATCTAGCCTGACATGACATGTTTCTGCTACATCTAGCAAAACATGTATAGTTGATAAAATGCATATGATCTAAGATGCATTCTGACAAGATTTCCGACATGCACATTGATAAGTGTATTGAATATAACTACTATAGCTCATAGTATTAATGTGATTTATATAATATTTTAATTACACTGGACATACACATGATATATGATATAAGGTATATGATATTATAAATAAAAATATATGATATGAAAAATGTGTGTATCTGCAAGAAAAATTGGGTTGAGATTTGACTCATTAAGGTTAGTTTAATGCATGTTATTATGTATTGGAGAGAAAGTCGATGAGCTTTCTTTTAAATAATATTTGTGGTGTACTCTTAAAAGATGGAATGGGAGGCATAAGGTGAGTTTAATTTAAATGATATGATAAACTGATAGCCAAGAAGTTACAAGTTTTTATGTAATGACACTTGACTTGTGCTTGATGAAACTGATGATTGATGTGACTAATTCATATAGGATTGACCTACATGACATGAGATGACTAATATAGAAAAATTATCACATGAGATAAAAGTTTTGACTTGTATAGTATTATATGATATGTGTACATAACATGATTTTAAATGTTTAGAAAGAACATGATATGACAGGATAATTACATAGGTTCTATGATATGGTTGATACATGAATAAAATACATTATTAAATTGATACACGTATATAATAAACATTAAATGATATAATGCAACATCCAATGGATACTATATTATATAATTGATAATATTTATGATATAATATATGACATTCATAATATGGATTTGCATGGATAATGATAATTAATATAGTATAGATACCACATGGATTAATAACCAATTTAATATGTATAGACGCAATACATTGATATTGATAGACCATAGACATGGTGCATGGATAATAGATATAATAATTTATATTGTGTCAATAATTGATATGTATTGATTTGTTCACTACTGCATTACATATGGCACAACCACATGAGAAGCTTATAAAATTCATTAATATAATCAACATGATTGCATTGTCTCATGTGCTAACATTTCATATAACATTTCACATGATACACTAGAAGAAGATTTAGATAGAGATACTAATCCATCATATGTTTACTATTCATATTGATTGACATTTTATACTAATTTATATTTTCCATACTAGTCTAATATGAATGATTACATGCATATTATTTTAGTTTTTTGTGCATTGAATATAGTTATAAGTTATTTGTGACCTAGTAAATTGTTAGCTCATTATGTGGTTTATATGCTTCTCAGAAGGGTAAGGCTTTGGTGGAGTGAAGATTGATTTTGATTTGTTAATTATAGCTATTTTATTTTCTATTGGTTATTCTTTTGTAGTCATTGATATATATTGGGATGGACTAATTTGCATGTAGTCTATGATTATTATACATGATTTTTGGAATATGTGATATGTATATGATGCTAAATATAAATATTACTTTTGTTATTTGATTTTATATATAGATAATTAGAGGATATGGGTAAATAATTAGAAGATAAAAGATATAAATTTTCCATTTAGATATTAGTGCAAGATAGCGAGTGAGCATGATTATGAGGAAGAAGGGCTCCACGATTGGTTGGTTTCTATAGGGTGAGTTGAGAGCATCTTGGGTAGGTGATTTTCTATAGCAATGGTGGTGAGGATGGTTCATGGTATTTCATCATGGGTGAGGGTGAGAAGTCCTGACAGTTATTCCCCCTAAAAGATGAGTGGAAAATCAATCAATTTATAGAGAACCTTGATTAATCTAAGAGGATTTCTTGGAAATCTATGTGGGAGAAAAATTGATTCTAAGTTCCCTATCGAGTTAGGTTTATCATTTACAGGCGAGTTCCTTTATGAACCCATAAGGTACAAGCTCTTCTACCATGGCCCGGCCACTAACTACCAGCTAAATAATTTAAAAGGTATATGTGAGTATACATCATCATCATCAATAATAATAACAACAAGCCTTTTCCCATAATGTGGGGTTAGCTACATGAATCATTTTTCCTCATTGTTCTATTAAGAGTCAAATTCTCATATAAAACTAATAAAAAGGTCATTTTTTATACTTTCTAGTCAAGTCTTTTTAGTTTTACCTTATCTTTCTTAACATAGATCAAATCTAAAATATTTACTCCCCTAATAAGGTTATTTAAAGGCTGATGATTTATGTAACCAAATCATCTAAGGTAGTTCTCTCTAATATTATCTTCCACTGGAGTCGCTCTTAGCTTTTCAAATATATACTCATTTTGCATTCACTCTTAGAGATAAAATGCAAAATGAGTATATAAGTGAAAAGGCTGGAGTTGCTCTAGTGGCAGATAAGATTAGAGAGAGTCGCCTCAGATTATTTGGTCACATAAAATGGCAGGCTTTTGATGACTCGGTTAGGAGAGTAGGTGTATTATATTAGGCTTATATTAAGAAAGGTTGAGGTAGACCTAAAATGACTTGGTTAGAAAATATTGGAAATGACTTTTTTATTAGATTTAAATGAAAATTTGACTCTTAATATAACACAATGGAGATAAATGATTTAGGTAGCCTACCCCACGTAATGGGATAAAGGATTAATATTGTTCTTGTTCTTGTTGTTTATCATTGGTTGAAAAGATCTAATATTAATTTTTCATACATATTGTGATCTACTTAAACATAATGTTTTGACATAATTTTAGATTTTATCGGATAATTTGTCTATTGGCAATGACATTTCATGTAGTGCTTGCGGTGACTTGTAATGATATGGAAAGAGTTTTAGAGTGCATGTAGCCTAAATATCTATGTGACATCTAAATTAACATGATGTTGGGTTTATATAAGATAGCCCACCCTTTTACAAGAAGCCATTAGAAAAGAGAATAATAAATAAGATTTGAAGTCATGTAAAAGGGAGTAGACTTGGGCTCGTCAATAAGGCTCATGCTTGCATGAACTTGTCCTTAAAAAATATGAAGAATTGGGGAGCCTTCTCATTTACCTCCACATTGGTTCCCATCTTATCATATTATATGTTTGTATCATTATTTTCCCTCATAATCATTTATTCTTTTTTTTTTTAACAAAAATGTTGATGGCAAGTTTTAGGTTTAATGATTAAGAGGGGAAAAGACTAATAAAAATGGGTAGTTTTTGATTGAGTGAAGAAAGTATGAAAATAATAAGGCTCCCCCATACTTTGCTTCTCAAAGTCAAGTTAATATTGGTTAAAGATTTATCAAAGAGCCCAAATTACTCCTCTTTTACATGAGTTTATATCTTATAATTGTCCACCAAAATTGCTTCTCATGCATAGGTACTTGTCACCCATACAATTCACATCATGTCATTTTACACATGTCACGCAAATAGTTGGGTAAACCTTTATTTTGGTGAATTTATTATGTGTTGATAAACTTTATCTAATACTTTCAAACATATTGTCACCTTAATTGTGATTCAAGAATTTTCATAGTCAAAATCTAGAGATGCTTTTGGTATTGTAGGTGATACCCATCTCTTCATGGTTTTCATGTGTTAAGTGTTAGATGAACTTGAAGAGGTCCTACATGCCCCTTGCTAAACCCTGATTTGTCAAGTTTTCAACACTTCAATTGTTGGTCTCCATTTGTAGTCGAGATTTTTTTGCTTAGTAGTGGGTTGCTCAAGTTGAGGGATCAACCTAGTCAAAATAACTAGACATTCTGAGGGAACTAGGCCAATTATATTGTGCTAAACTATTAAGTTGTTTAGCTTCATGGATAATCTTAAAAGTGAAATCTATTTTTGCAATCTTACCTCATGGGGACTCATGTCACTACTCGACCCAATATAACCCATGTCACCTCATACGTCATATCGTGCTAGATCGTGGTAAGAAATAGAGACTGGCCCTAAGATCTAGATGGAGAAATGTTGAGAAATTGAAACATCCAAATCATGTACAATACAAACCCACAATTGAATATAAATGTAAAGCTAAGTACTACTGAAACTCATAAATAATTCTTTGCATGTCATCCAAACATACATATACAATCTGAGATTTATCTACAACAGCACTTGGCAACATAAAGGTACAACAAAATAAAATATATGATTACCAAAAGAAAACTAACATACCTACAGAACATATCAAAACTTGATAAAAGAAACTACTTAGCTCACTCCTTACCATTTCCCTTGCCTAAACATGATTGCAAAAGCAAGAGTGAACTACATCTTAGTAGGCTACGACAGCCTAAAACAAGAATCAACAACTCAACACATAAGAGATGAAAAATGTTGAATTAATAAACTAAAGTAATGTTTGGAAAGTTGAACTTAAAACAGGCACTGATACTAAATTGAAATAAACATTTAAATAAATTATTAAAATTATATTGAAATTGATTAAAATATAAGCAAACGCCTTATAGTAAATATTGGAATGGCCCTCGATCGCCCTCAGGCACCAACTTCTAATACATAATAAATAACATAATTCATTCTTTCCGCTAATAAAATCCCTTCTCTCTGCCAATAGAATTCCTTCTTAAGCCCTTAGACTCCATAATTTTCAACATATATAACAAATAACAAAATCCCTTCTCCGCTAATAAGTACTTTTCACACAATTCACCTATTTTGAATACATATATTGAAAATAAAGCACAATTTGCACTATTGAATCAATTATAGTGTTATTGTATAATTATATAAAAAAGTTGCAGCAGTTTTCAAACAATTCTACAGTTCGTCAAAACTATAGTTTTTAGAATTCTATCATACTACAAGAGATTGTTTAAAATAGCATTCTGAAGCTTTAACTGGACCAAGGCATTATTTTTAGATGTCGACGTAATTTTTTGAATTGATAAGAATTATTGCATTTCAAAATCAATGGGTAAAACTCTTGAATAAATACTCAAAATGATCAAAATAATCATACCGATAACATATCAAAGTTACGGGGATGAAATTCACTATAATCAAAGAAAGCCATGCTTTTGTAAAACTAAATTATAAACTCAATCAGAAAAATCCCAAAAACTTTGAATTACTGCAAACTAAAACATATCTCGACTAGAGCAACTTTCTGAACTGGGTCACCAATTAAAAAAAGACCTAAAACAGCCCGAAACAGACTTTCTCTCACTATAAAACTCTCTCTCACTAAGTGGCTGCCCAAACATATGGATCAAATGGAATATTTGGATATCTTAAATATTAAAATTCAATCTAGCATCGCGATGCCACATAACAGTACTCCAAAAAGCCCACAACGTCATAGTGCTGCCGCGTTGAATTAATTTCTAATTTTCTGATAGCATTGTCACTAAAGTGCCGTCAACCCTAGCTCCACAGTGTCCCAATGGAAATTTTTTAGAATTTTAAACATATAAACAAACCCCTAGGACCCACAATAAAAAACATGTAAACTCACATGCATGCAAAACCTTAACCTTTTCAAAAACATATATTTAGTGGGTTACCTCAACACAGGTCAAATCATAACATGTAGAACAATATAGTAACTCTAGAGATGCCACAACTCATGTCATTCGATTACCAATATTTAATGAGCAACCCAGCTTATTAACTTAAACTTCATTTGGGATATCTCTTTCATTACTTTGCAAACAATTTTTTAGTACAAATTTTTTTTGAAAATAGTGAAAAAATTACGCCAAAAATTGTCGCATACAAAGCCTTAGTTGCCTTAGAAGTAGTATCATATGCACAAAAAAGTAAAAGAAAACTAAAATAAAATTAGAAAATGAACATTCTCCACCATTGAACCCATCAACACTAAGTAAATTATATGAATCATACTTTTTTGTGTTTTTGTTATTTGTCAAACAAGCCCATGGTGTTTTTGCTCAATTAAAGAAAGAAAATCCACATCAACTGATAACCCACTGTAATATACATTCAATAAAGTCTGGGCATACAATCAAAGTTCCTAAACCCTGCCTACAAATCTGATAAATGAAAGAATCCAACAGGAACACAGATTTCACCTTCCAACAGTAGTCAAAGAAACAGAAATAGAATTTCTTGAATAGTCTTCTACAGCATTATACAAAGTAGAACTTGATGAGGATTCTCCTAGATTAGACAATGTCGATGCTTTAGTTATTTCAGTGCCAGTAGCAGTACTATATCTGTCTGTGTTGGTGTTTGAAAGAGCTGAAGAGGTACTAGTCCACCCTCCAATCCTTCCCCTTAGGCCTGGCATTCCAGGCTTTGGTAGTGTGAATGAATCACTAGAAAGCATGAGATGAACGTTATACATGTCTGGTCTATCAGATACAATAGCTTGGCAGCATAGCAAACCAATCTGAATGCAAAACAAAGCTTCATCTGAACTATAAGAAGACAGGGTGGGATCCATTATGTCTAATGCCTTCCCTTCTTTGTGGAGATTCCATGCCTAAGAGATTGAAATAGACATTAGCTTCATTACAAATGGAGATGATGAAATGGTTTATAGTAATCACTGAGAATTTATTTAGATGTTTCTACAGATTCCATTTGAAATTTCTTAGTGTTTTTTCGATCCAAATTGATACATTATGTTCTCACAATTCAATATTAGCTGTTTGATTGTGAGAAATTTTTTGGGCACCTCTTTCTGGTGGATCTATTAGTAATCATGCAAAAGGAAGAAAGTTATTCGATTGCATTTTTTTTTTATAATTATTTTGACTCACATAGCTCAAAAGATCGGCCTTCTCTTCACCGAGTAGAGGTTCCAGATTCTTCCTTCCACTAACAATTTCCAACAACAGGATCCCAAAGCTGAAGACGTCGCTCTTTGGAGATAAGTAGCCATTTAAGGCATACTCGGGAGCCATGTAACCACTGCAGAAACAGAACAAATTATTCAAGTAGTTATCTATGTAGAAGGCCATTCAAGCAGTTCATCTATGTAGTTTACATATGACAGAAAAAATTTATTGGACTGATAAGAATACAATAATGGATACAATGCTCCCTTGTAGCTGAAGCAACTGTGCCAATTGGCAGTGTAGGTGGTTTGTAATGCTGGTCTGTGTCAGTGGATGGGGGATTTATGCATGAAATCATGATTATTGTCATCATTCTAGATTCTAGTTCTCATGTACCAAGAATATATCAAATTTTATTTCTATTTTCTTTTGTATGTTGACTTTTGAAAGACTATTGTGTTTGTTAGTTCTTTGAGTCATGATGTTTAGAACACGTTTTAGATCATTTCTGGCATCCCTAACACTTCCAACTTTAAGCCTTTGTCCAAATTAGGTTATTTTAACCCCTTTAACCCCCTGTTGATTATCATCAGCAAAGCTGACTTCATGATCACTATTTAAAATTTCCAAGTTATTTTTTATCATCATAATGACCGCACCCTTCAGTCTCATTAAAATATTATATAATTAAGAAGCCTTCAAAAAAATCTTAAAATGATAATATCATGCATTCAAACCACCTCGAACCTATGGAAAACAACCAAATCTTTCCAAACCCTTTCCCCCATGGCTCCTCTCATTCCCCATGCATGGTCGTCTCCATATCCCTCCATTTCCTTTAGTTTGGCTTCTTTGCATGTCTATGATCACCTTCATCAGGTTTTATAATTGAACAGTTATGTAATTGAAAGAAAGATTGCTTCTTGAATTTTTCTACTCTTTTTTGCGTGTTTATCACCCCAAGTAAAGAACCACAAGAGAGAAAGACCTCAGACCCATTAGACTCTAAAGATGGAAAGAGATCCCTAAAATGATATACTATTCGTAGAGATCACCTATCCCTACAGTACCACTGGATGACTTAAATCCATCAAAGGTTAGATCATCAATAGCTCTCATTTTAGGATAGTTAACATAAATAGAAATTAAATCAACTAGCACTCATTATATGTTATTATTACATCTGAATTATATAATAGTTGCATGTTTATCATCATTCACTCGTAGGTAAATTGAAGAAATATCAATGCAATCATCATTTTTTTTGTCATTCACAATTATTTTGCACGCATCCTATAATAACATACATTCATCTAACATTAGTTTATAATTATCATGCATCATATTTGGTATCAAAACCAATTTAGTTAACCAGGAACATTTTGTTGAGTGTTAAATTGCATTTTCTATAATAGACTGTCTATTAGCTTTATCGAAATTAGCTTATAATCTTACCATCAAAACAAGATGAAAAACTCCAAATCATCGCTTCATTGGATCCTTCACTCATACATATAGTTGTATTTTTAATTCCATCATATTTGCATATCATTCAAAGAAACATCATATTTTTGCATTTCTATTTTCTATGATAATTCTTTGTATATTAGCTATATACCTTTATCATTTATGATCCAATTTGTAAACAAATAGTGCAAGTTTCTAGTAGCTAATTTTGCTAATTCTATCAACCATGCCCTCAAAAATAGAAAACCATAACACTCAACAAAATTATGCTGCGAATCTTGTGTCTTAATACTTTCAAGATGACTACTCGTGGTGGGCACCCTTCACAAAATTGGAACTATAATCATAACAATGATATCAGTCATTTGTAATAGAAAATGAAGCTCTCACCATCCTAGCCCAACAAACCACTCAAGAATTTAGGAATAGACTAAAAAATATAAAATCATTGATGTAGGCAAGGGGGGGTCAAAACAAAATGAAAATTTTGTTTTTTGGGCTGCTTATTGTCTCACAGTTTAGTCCTTGGCTGCTTTGGTTTTGAGCTGAAATTTTGAGAATTAAGTGGTTCTAGCTCATAAATGTTTGAGCTGATGTTTTAGTTCATTAATTGGAAGAGTCTTTGCACTTGATAGCTCATTAATGGAGTGATTTCTATGTCACTTCTTCCTCTCCTTCTTGGGAAAGCTTGCGAGCTTGTCCTCCTATCCTTCGTCTCTGACTTTTAACCTCCTTCTCGTCGCAAGTGACCATCCCACATGTATCCTTCTTCTCAAACGATGGAATTGCAATTTTATGTGTTTTTTGTTTGTCAAGAATTGTAAGGTGTTTGTGTTTGTAAATGTCAAAGTTGTAATTGTCTTTTTATATGTTATAAAGTTATTGTTTTTGTTATTTCAAGAGTGTCTTTGTGTATCTTCTGTTTTCTATGAAGTTTGTTATTTTGCTTGCAAAAATTAGGGGTTGTCCTAATTTTTTGCTTGCATCAATTTGGTATCAGAGCGAGTTAGTATATCATAGGTTATTGAGTCGTGTTGTTATTTGAGTCTGGTGTCATAAGAGTTTTTAGAGAAGTTGATATAATGTGATTTTTGGAAGCCAAAAACCAACGGGTTTCGTCGTGGAAAAGCTTGAGAGCTTGTTCCATTCCTCTCTTCTTCTAGGAAAGCTTGCGAGCTTCTCCTCCTTCGTCTCGGCTTCTAATCTCATTCTTCTCTCCGCAAGATCGACTCCACTTGTATCATTCTTCTCAATCAAGCAAAGAAGAGCTCCTTTAGGTGTTTTGATTTTGCATCAAAGTTTGTAAGAGTCTTTTATTAAAAATTTTTGTATTTTGTTTAGTTCTGAGTATTTTCTGTATTTTCTTATCCTAGGAAGAGTCTTTATTTTGCTTGCAAAAATTAGAGGATTGGCCTAATTTTTTGCTTGCATCAATTTGGTATCAGAGCTTAGGTTTGTGAGTCTTCCTAGGTTGTTTCGTGTCTTTTTTTTTAAAGTGTTTTAAAAATGTAAAAAGGTAAAAATAGTGATCCAGTGGAAGAATGCAAGCCAGAAAATATTGAAGTGTCAGTTTCAATGGACAGATGGATTCCATCAGAAGGTGATTCAACAGATCCCCTATAGAATGAACTATACAAGCTTCAGGTGAAATTGCATATGAGTACTGAAAACTATTTGAAGAAAAAGAAATTGTTACAAGACCAATTCAAGCAAAAACTGAGAAGATTTTGAAGAAATACGAGGCAAAGATTCAAGAGCTTGATGCGCCTCCTCAGAAGAAATCTAAAGACAACTCATCGGGAGATGAATTCTTTCAACCAGAGGAGAATTGATGTAGGAAAGGGGGGTCAAAACAAAATGAAAATTTTGTTTGTTGGGCTGCTTAATGTCTCACGTTTTGGTCCTTGGCTGTTTTGGTTTTGAGCTGAAATTTTTGAAATTAAGTGGTTCTAGCTCATAAATGTTTGAGCTGATATTTTAGTTCATTAATTGGAAGAGTCTTTGCACTTGATAGCTCATAATTGGAGTGATTTCTATGCCACTGCTTCCTCTCCTTCTTGGGAAAGCTTGCGAGCTTACCCTCCAATCCTTCGTCTCGGACTTCTAACCTCCTCCTTCTCGCCGCAAGTGACCACCCCACATGTATCCTTCTTCTCAAACAATGGAATTGCAATTTTAGGTGTTTTTATTTGTCAAGAATTGTGAAGTGTTTGTGTTTGTACTTTGTAAGTGTCAAAGTTGTAATCGTCTTTTTATATGTTATAAAGTTGTTGTTTTTGTTATTTCAAGAATGTCTTTGTGCATCTTCTATTTCCTAGGAAGTTTTTTATTTTGCTTGCAAAAAATTAGGGGTTGTCCTAATTTTTTGCTTGCATCAATCATCTAAGAAGAAATCATGATAACCTCACCCCTAAACACCTTAGGAAAGTTAAGGTCAACCTGCTAACCCTTCACCTTTCCTCCACCCCATGTTAGGACCCATTTATCATCGTCCTAATTCATACTCACATAAGACTATGACGATAGCCACAAGATAAATGATACACCCTTTGTCCACCACGTCGAATGCGGCTATATCTTGGAACTGATGACGGCTATGCTCCAAAAGCCCCTCATGAGTGTTACCCTCGGCAATGCAAGGTGTCATTATATGATATGAATCGACATTACGCCGGCCTACAGCCAACACACCAAAATCTCAATGATGATATCATTTAGAAGATCAATGTAGGTCTACTTTTGATCCTCAACGTTTGATCCAAAATTTTTCCTTCATTGGCTCATTGATATAGGCTAGTATTTTGACTTGATGACCAAGTCTAAAGTGTGATAGATTTGTTCCACCTACATGAAGCTACCTAATCCATGTCAAAATGTATTGAATTAACCTTGTGCAAAAAAAAAAATATTGGGCAAGTCATCCACCCATTAGCTCATGGGATGAGAAGAAAGAGTTAATTTTTCATGATCAGTTCATAGACAAGTGACTATGCTTCAACAAGAGTTTATGACCATTGTTAATTAAATGGTGCATTTTGATGCAGATAACCATAGTAATGTGACAGAGGATCATCGTATCATAATCTTGATATTTCCATCCAGCTTATGGGCTAACATCTATTAGGAGATATTGACCCAACACATTTACACTCTTAAGAATGCATTCTAGTATGACTTCAATTTGACCAATATCTTAGATCTCATTCCCATTGGAGGTTAACTACATCATATGAAAGCAGGTCATCCCACAACTTCCACCTCATTGGCACCTAAATGATCCAATGATCCCAAGAGAAACAATCCAAGTAAAAAATCTAGTTCCAAAGCATTAGGTGATCCTTGTTTAGCATATGATAAGATTAGTCACTACGTAATTATATGTCCTAAATAGGATCTTCACATAGACTCTAAGGATGTGAATCGCCTCGAATAGCATAAGGATAATAAAGTTGTGGTGGGCCGTTATAAGGAGGCCAATGTTGTTGAGTAAGATAGATGACACCTGGCTATTGTACATTGTGTATTGGCTACCCCAAGAGTTAACACTAACAAGAGGCACACAAATTTTCTACACCTACTTTAGGAGAGATGACAAATCATGCAAGTTGATTATTGGTAATGAAAGTTGCATGGACATTCATTTCCTTCATAGCTAGGATGAAGCTCAGAGGCTCATAAGGTCGTTTTAATAGATAAGAACTTCATCGCTATCTCCCAATGTTACCTTGGACCCATTTAATTGAGTATACAAATAAATTTTAATCTTGTATTCTTCCTATGTATGTTACTCACCCTCCTAGGGAGGCATTAGCTTTATAACATAGAAATCACCCTTACAGACGATCATAAGTTTCAAAGCAAGCGGATTATACTAAATCTCACTAAACCCAAGGAGGCTGCTCCACAATATCAAGATCCCTCTACCCCTGTAGAGAAGAAATCCCTTCATGTGATCAACAAATGTGAATTTGAGCATAATGATAGTGGGAATATCATATTTAGCAATGGTTATCTTGATTGCCACAAATCAACCCACTGTCTAGTCCTTCCCACCAATAGTGATTGGACATTTGTCAAACTTTCAAGATAGTTTATCTTCTTTTGAGGGATAGTTTATCTACATGAGCTTCCAAAGATGTTTGCATCTAATCGTGATGTCAAACTTATGAACTATTTTTGAAAAACTTATAGGGAAGAAACTTGGCACGTCACTTATATTCAAGAACCCAACAACCATAAAATGACGATCATAATGAAGTAATCAATAAGAGCTTGGGGAAACTGCTTAGGTTTTTAGTAACTGACCATATCATTAGTTGGGACCTTGTTCTTTTTTTTTTTTTTTAATAGGAATATTCGTATTCCTATAGTTGGGACCTTGTTCTTCCTACTATAGTATTCCTATAATAGGTTTATTAATAAGTTGATGGGTACATACCTTTTCCATGTTTTCTCTAGTTATGAGCCAAGAAAGAAAATTGATCTAATTGGCATGCCAATATCACATAAGCGTAGTGCATTAGTATCCACATTCGATTAAAGTAGATTTTTTACGAGCAACTCAATAAGAAAACTTCATCTAATTTATGATAAATATAAGTGATATTGATGCACACAAATAATATATAAGTCATTGAAAGAGATTTAGTATTAGTTGAATTTATCCCTGACACTTCCAATTGAAACTCATAAGATGTAAACACCTAAAAAGAAATCAAGTCCCCGTAGAGATGTGAGCATGATAAAAGATAAATCTTCTTAAGCATACTGGAATTTCTTCAATGTTAAAAGTTTCAGATTTAACATCGTGTTGTGAGCAAACCCCAAATACTATAAACAATACAAACATGCGGGTGGGCCAATCCTCCTTTAATAGCTCATTTGTCATCTCATCACCTAATGTCTCATTGTCCAAAACAAATTTTAAAGAACCAAGCCATCACCACATTGAATGAAACACTTATAAGTTCCTAGTTTGTCAAAAAGGCCCTTCTCCACTTGAGGATTTATGGCTAACTTTTGATGAGTTGCACCAATTGAGCATGTCGTTGCCACTGAGTATCTAGATCTTCATTTTATGAAAGAAAATCTTATGAAGTTGGGGAGTGTAATGCCGCACATTATAGTTGTTATCATCATCCTAGAGTCTAATTCTCATCTACCTAAAACATATCTGATGGTATTTTTATTTTCTTCCATATTTCCATTTTTTATGGAACATTATGTTGGCCAAAATTAGTCATGTTATATTTTAAGCCTATATATCTTTTATCATTTCTAAATTTATAATCTTGTGTTGCACTGTGGAATTGAGTAGTGACCACCCATTGACCAACATCATCAAAGTTGACCTCTACATTACCATGTCAACTTGCAAAGTCTTTTTGAATTACCACCTCATCAGTCTTAAGTTCACCATAGTCTTCAATAGCTTCCATTTTTTATTTGCTTTCATAGGGTTAGGCGTCTAGCATGGTTAACTAAAACTTGAATCATCTCTACTCTATTACAATTTCATTATCATTTGTGCTCTATAATAGTTGTGTATTTATGTAATTCACTAGCAAGTAAATTAAAAAATTGTCAATGTTATCATCATATTTCTGCACTCATAATTAGTTTACATTCATTCTATAGTAGTTTATACTAATCTTACATTAGTTTGAAATAGTCCTACATTACTTTTTTGTGAAAAATATCCCCCTTACATACTGAGTTGGCTCCATGAAAGCAATGGAATATTTCCTAGCACTACTCATGTCGCAAAAAACAAGTAATACATTTTTCTTATAATCGACTAAAGGAAACACTAAAAACATCAGTTTTAAGTAAGGAAAATGTGCATAGACTTGGAGTTCAAACTCACTAGGTACCAGATATTTTAAAGGTGTTGACATGGGTTTCATCGCCTGAAAAAAGCCTAGCCAAACCGAAGTCTGAGATTTTTGGGCTCAGTTGTTCATCAAGCAGGATGTTGCTAGCCTTAATATCTCTATGGATGATCTTTACTGGGGACTCTTCATGTAGATAAAGGAGACCTTTTGCCACTCCCCCAATAATCTCCAAACGTTTTGACCAATGCAATGGGGTCTGCTTGATTTTACCTGAACAGTCAAAGCAAAGAACTGTAAACTAAAATAAGGAGATGTGGAATATTTAATTTGTTTTCCTTCCACATGATTCAAAACTATATATAAAAAAACCTCTTCCAACAGGATGAATAAGGTACGCGATCACAATAAACTAGTCCATAATTTAGTAAGAACAATCTGATTGCACTCTTCTCCAATAGGGATATTTATTCAAAAATATTTGGTAACAAACTCAAAGTACACTGCTTTTTGACAGAAGAAGATATAATATTTTTTTATTAAAAATACATAAAATCATGCTAAATGTTAGTGTCCATGAAGAAATAGTACCAATCTTTTGGAATTCTTTCAGATATTGGATTGTATGTGACTGCATAGATTTCAGATAATAATTATTATTTATTGTTCACTTATTCTATATTGGCAAGAGCATCATGCATTTAGGTATTCATAACAATTATCAAAAGTTGTTAAAGCAATGTACGGTAAACATGAAGTACACTTCATCAATGAATGACAAGAGTTGTTTTACTGTATGATAGAGAAAATACCTTATTGGCAAATTCTTTCAAACATGAGTTGCCATTTATGAAAGAAATAATATTAGTCCTCTTGATTGCTTTCCTTTGGATTTTCAAATCTATATATATATATATATATATATATATATGAATAAAAAAGTGCAAGCAATTATCTCTTATGCCCCCCTCCCATGAAGGTAGCCAAACCACCAAGAAGACGCTCTCACACTAGATACTTCTCAATTCTTAGTTGATTCTTCCTCTCTTTGGCAGGCTTCAAATACAAACTTCCTTCTTTTATCATCCAACTAGAAGGCAGGTTATCCTCCCCATCACCAAGCCATAAACCAAGCACTTTAAATAAAGAAAAGTTATCTTGCTTCCACATCACTATCAAATTGTTTCTTTCTCTGCCAATTTGTGGAGCACGTGCATAAACTGTATGCTGATATCAAAAATAATATTAATTTGCAATAATTTAACTTTCAATGCACAACCAAGTATTTGTGAGTTTCATGATGGAGATTATTGTGGGCTCCGAAAATTCATGCCCCGACCTCCTCTCACCTTTGGGGGAGTTTTAGATAAATTAGGTTCCGGGGTAGATTTTCAGAAGGCAAATTGGGATTGTAGATAGGACACTACCCAGAGATTTCGCCCTCATTTTGCGAGGACTTTATGATCTGAGTTATGGTTTCCTATAGGCGCAAGCTCCTATAGTTAATTACCCCTCACAATAGCGAGAGAGAACTTTTGATTAAGGCTAGTCATTGATCAGATACAAAGAGATATGTGTGTGACATATAGTAGCAGCATGGGTTTAGATGTTTGAATATTTCATATTTAAAATGAAAAATTTCACCATCTGGCACTTAAAGCCGATGGTGGGGGAAGTGATGATGGACCCGATTAAGATCTCATGGTTCCATTGTCCCAGGTCATCATGGTCCCTGGTCTACTTAATCAAAGGAGGTAGTCGACCCAACCTGACAGGAGGATCCTTGTCGGCAGCCATGAGTTGCATCATTCAAGGGTACCTCGTAGACCTGGGATGAATATTTAACTAAGGGGACAAATTTGAATCCACCGTAGCTAACAAAGGGCGTTGTGCCCTATCGATCATATCCTATTGATTCATATCTCAAGAATTTAGTGTCATTGGGGAGTTTACGAGTTCTAGCCATGACCATAATTTAGTAGTGCAATTTGACGGCAACCACCAAGTTCAAAGGGCCCCGGTCATAACCGTTTACCTGCGGTGCTATTTGGCGGCAAAATCGCCGGTTAGAGGACACATACCACGTCCTTGCTGGCAAGAGATAGTTCAAAAATGAATCCTACTAATATTCTCGACCGGACATTGACTCTTTATGAGCTGAAGTAACCCACCTTAGCTAATTATTACGGATGGTGAATGTATTTTACTTTAAGTGTTTGATGGTTAATTTCAATTTCAAATATTTTAAGTTTGGTATTTTAGGATTTTAAATTTTTATGAGCATTTGGGTGGCATTTGCTTGAATGTTTAAAATTAACCCCATTGGTTGAGATCTACGTTCAACGCGATCATCATTGGGGTATCTAGGCATTTTTTTTATTAGTTGAACCTTCTCGACTCTATCATATTCGCCGACAGAGGATCAAGTCAGTTGTAGGTAGGGGTGCTAATATTTGACACGATCCAAAAACCCGACTCGAACCCGACATGAAAATTTTGGTTTCGGGTCAACCCAAACCCGAACGGGTTGGGTTCGAACTAAAGATTTCGACTCGTTTGAAAAAATGGGTCGGGTCCGGGTTGACCTAGAAACTCGAAATTGAGCCGTTTTGGCTCGGACCTGTCGTTTCCCGCACTCCGTCCATCCCGTCGCGTATAGCTAATTCACGACATCCCGCATAACATATTGTGCAAGTTATGACATGTGTATAAGCAACATGTTATCATGCAAATGCAATGCATTTGTTATAATTAAAAGCATCTTGCGGTGCTGGATAGTATGTTTAGATGAATTGACGTGCATGTTGCAATGCATGTATGAGGGGCTTTTAAAAATATTTGCATGTCATGCAACAGTGCAAACGGGTGTTTGCATTTTTAAATGCAGTCGGTTGCATAGGTGACTATTGTTGCCAAATGCGAGGGGGCTTTATTTCAAACTTTGTTGACACCTTCTGGCTTTCTGTAAGAGTATTGCATATCCGGTGGCGTGGCGTTGCACTTCAGTGGCCCATGATTTTTACTACTAATTCTCTGTTTTTTCTTACAGGTGGTCATATTGTTGCATTCAAAATATTCACGATATATTTCATTATTCTGATGCAGGCTCCGTCCTTATTCATAGTAGCAATAACATGAGCTGCATTCCAATCCTTGCTTAAACTAGATAAAGACATCCAAACGACATGAGGTCGTTTTGTGAAAGATGAGGTATCATAAGTTGAAGGGATCGAATGCTCGACAAATGCACTGTTGGCTCTCCTTCTCTTCATATCGCCACAAGGTATTCTCCTCGAAGCATGAACATGATGGAGTGCAAAGTCATCCTCAATGTCTCGGTGATATCCTAGTATCTAATATGCACATAATACATAGAAGCTTCTTTTATGACTCCAAAATAGTGTATTTGAGGAGCCTGTTTTATGTATTTATGATGAATATATAGGACGTCAAATTGAGGGGCTTGATCTCCAAGTTTTCACTCGAATGGGCGGCATATTTTTGGGAGTCCCAGCATTTTTGAAGAGACAACAGAATGAGACATCTTTTCTTATTTAACTACTCATTCTTTGATTTTATAGAATTATTAATAATATCTTTTAACCTCGCGCGGTTAATGCCGTAATTGAGGCCTTCCACTAGCAACAGGTCAACGGGTTTCTTACAACACCTTGCAAACATTTGTAGTTGTTGGAAATCTTTGTATTTCTGTAGAGATGATAAGATGAAATATTTTTTCAAGTGATCATTCTCTGACTCTACAGAATCATTCAATTTTGCATGCTTCCTGACATAGTCAGGGTCTTCCTTTGACGACATATCAAAGGGTTTCCTCTGTACGTCAAGTCGCCTTTATACCCAACTATCATTGTCAGAGTCTTTGAAATTATCAATTAGAGGATTTTAATTGTACTTTATCAGCAAAGCTTTCAGCTCCAATAAGATGAATGTGCTTCTATGTTTATATGAGACCTACCATACTTGCAGAATCTCAATCATCGTTGTTGCAAGCGTCCGTCCAGTGCTCATTTGTATGTTGTTGTTGACTACTAGTGACGTGCATTTACTATCAATTTCCCTGTACTAATGGGTTGGCAGCATGTTCCATGTGCAGCAAATCTCCTACAATAGCTCATAGGTGTTTGTATCTGTCATCCATTTTCTACTCTCGCTTGTAGCAAGTCAATGCACTTGATGCATTGCTATTGATAGTACGAATGCTCCAGCATATATTGAATGTTGCATTGAATCATATTCGCCACTGATTTCCCTTATGCACGTCAGCTGGCAAGTCACTACATCCGTTATCACTGCTTGTAGGCGGATCAACGTAC